>NC_135500.1:112689850-112884850 GCF_052857255.1 Amblyomma americanum | reverse complement strand
GTGAAGATAACCCAACGGCCGGCGGTTCGGCGCAGGATGTAAGAAACAGCTTCCTTAATGCCCTGAAGTTCAGCTGTTGTAGAGGAGGTCCTCCGCTGCAGCCGGTAAGAAAGGGCATGGCCTGTTGAGGGCACATAAAGGCCACAAGAAGAAGTTTCTTTAGTAGTTGAACCACCGGTGAAGATATAGGTGTGCTGCGTATATTCTTCGATTAAGTAGGCGAGAGTAGCTTGCAGAAGTGCTGCCTGTGGCATGCGGCTCTTTGCATTCACACCTGGAACAGACTTCTTCACCTTTAGAGGAGAGAGTGTCCATGGAGGAAAGGCCAGAGGGAGTAGTTTCTGTGGCTGATTAATAGTAGGAAGGGGCAGGAGCTGCACTGCCTGGCCAAAGCTAGAGTTGCTGTGAGTTTGGTGGACACGGTGTAGGAAGTGCTTCTTCCCTTGCAGGACATGGCGGAGATGGGTACGCATAGTTTCCTGGGCGGAAATTACCTCTAGTGGGAGACATCCTGCCTCCGCTACCGTTCCTGATGCAGAGGAACCCTTTGGGAGGCCAAAACATATTCGCAGGCAGTTGTTCCGTGGGGCATTGAGAGTCTTATTGCTTGATGTAGATAATCTTTGAAGTACTGGTAGACAGTAGCGCAAGGTTCCTTCAACATAGGCTTTTTAAAGCAGAAGCATTGATCGGCAGTTGCTACCCCACCTTGTTCCCGCTATGAACCTGAACACTTGCGATGGTGCAGTAATCCTCTCGCGGAGTTTTTTGATCTGAGGTGACCATGACAGATTATAGTCGATTACAACACCCAGGAATAGCTGAGATCGTACATATGGTAGCGATCGTCCTCCTAGGAGCAGCGGATATCGGGTCATCGTTTTTCTTGTAAACGCCATTGCAACACTCTTTTCTGGCGAGAGACGAAGACCTCTGGAAGCCAGGTACATCGAAATGTGCAATAGCGCTCTCTGAAGACGTTGCTGGATAATATAGCGCGAACGTGACGCGGTCCAGATGCAGATATCATCAGCATAAATTGTTATGCGGACCCCTCGCGGAAGGTGTCTTCTTATGTGAATAAGGACAATATTGAACAGGAGAGGGCTGAGCACCGCTCCCTGTGGTACGCCCCTCTCCACTGCATGAAAGCGTGTTGGACCGTTTGGAGTGGTAATAAAAATTTGTCGTTCTTTTAAATAATGCCCAATCCACTTGTATAGCCTTCCTCCAAGGCCAAGACTGCCAAAGGCTGCGAGAATTGCATGGTGAAAGACGGAGTCAAAAGCGGCCTTGATGTCTAGGAAAACGGGTGTTGGGATGTACCCAGCATGAAGGTACTCCTCAATTGATGAGACAAGTGCGATGATATTGTCAGTCGCAGACCTGTTTTGACGGAACCCGTTCATTTCTTGGGGGAACTCATTTCGGCTTTCTAGGAACCAAGTTATGCGCTTGCAGATCATGCGCTCCATGAGCTTACCTACGCAGCTCAGTAGGGTAATGGGCCGGAATGATGCGTAGCTTGTTGGCTGCTTACAGGGTTTCAAAACGGGCACGATTTTCGCCAGCTTCCATTCCGTGGGGACCTCACCAGCCATCCAGGAAGAATTGTAATACTCCAGGAGTCGAAGACGGGAGGTGTGGGGTAGCTTTGCAATGGCGTCATAGGTCACTTCATCATGACCCGGAGACGTGTGCCTGTTTGTCTCCGCGATAGCTGTGGATAGTTCTTCCATAGTGAAAGGCAGGTCTAACGCTGGCACTGCCGCCTTTGGGATGCCTGTTTGATCATCTGCGGAGAGTGTCGAATGCCCTGACCATGCCGACAGCAGCTTGCAGTATTCTTCTGAGACTTCTTTTATGGATTTTTGTTCGTGAAGGGAGAGTGCAGCGAAGGGGTGGAGTTGTTGAAGTGGCGTGCGCATACCTCTAACTATCCGCCAAATATTGGTTACTGGTTTGCGCACATCCAGCGTAGAACAAACGTCACGCCACTTTTGCCGACTGAGTTCGAGTTTTCTTGCTAGGCCAATCATCGCCAGGTTGAATAATACGGGCGAGATTACGGAGCCTTGGGGCGTACCTCTGCTAGGCGTTGCAAAGATATCGCTCCTTAGTTCTCCTAGGCCTACTGTTGCCGTTCTGTTTGAAAGGAAGTCCTTCACGTAATCGTGTGTTCTCTTCCCGCAGTTCGCGTTGATGAGACCTTCCATGATGGCCTCGTGGCTTACGTTGTCGAAGGCTCCTTTGACATCGAGCGCCATGACCACGTTTTCGCCTTTTCTTGGCATAGTTTCTAAGACCTCCTTCTCGAGCTGTAGCAGGACATCTTGCGTCGAGAGGTTGGCTCTGAACCCGAACATTGAGTTTGGGTAGTACTTTTCGCTCTCCAGGTGTTGTTGGATGCGTTTGGTGACTATCTTCTCGTAGAGTTTGCCCAGGCACGATGTGAGAGAGATCGGCCTCAGGTTATCGATTTGGATTTTCTTGCCGTGTTTGGGGATCATCACTACGACGGCGTGTTTCCATGCCGCCGGGACTCTCCCTTCTTGCCATAATTTGTTTAAGTAGCGGACTAGCTGGTCTATCGCTTCGTCGCTGAGGTTTCTAATGAGGGAGTTCCGTACTCGATCTGCTCCCGCTGCTGTGTTCTTGGTGGCTGATCTAATTGCCTCAATGACCTCTTCCCTAGAGATGGGTCGATCCATGTTCGGGTTTTCTTCGCCTCGGTATTCACCGTGGTATCCCTCCGGTTTTCCCGTTCCGTAGCATTTCTTGCGAACCTCTTCGAGCATCTGCTCGTCCGTTCCTTGATACTGGTGTATGAATCTTTGGATAGAATTGCTGCTTTCCCGTTTGCTCTTGCTGGGATCCATCAGGCTTCTGAGTATTTGCCACGTTCTGGCTGCACTGAGGGTGCCCTTCAGCGAGTCTGTGAATTGTTGCCACCCCTGTCTAGCCAGTTGTGTAGCGTACTCTTCCGCCTTCTTACTGATCTCCGCAATCTTCCTCTTGAGTTTCTTATTGAGTTTCTGTTTTTTCCATCGTTTGGTGAGACCGCGCCTTGCTTCCCATAGCCTAAGCAGCCGCCTATCTACCTCCGGTGCTTCCTCGGTCCTGTCCACTTCTCGGGTGTACATCTCTTGGATCTGTTTTAGCTGGTGGCTCCATTCCTCCGGGGAGGTTATGTCGCCGCTCATCCCTCTGCAGTGGTCTCGAAAAGCGTCCCAGTCCGTTAGCTTGGCTGTGCCGATCTTCCTTTTCGTATGTTCTGCCTCCAGTTGTAGGCGTAGAATGTAGTGATCGCTCCCAAGATTCTCGAGCGTATTTTCCCATTCCACGTTTCTGGCATTCTTTACGAAGGTTAGGTCAGGGCAGGTGTCTACACTGACGCTGTTTCCTATTCTGGTTGGTTGGGCTTCATCGGTGAGGAGCTCGCATCCTACGTTTTCTGCCGCAGTGCTAATCTCTCTACCCTTTTTGTCGTCTTTCGCGTAACCCCACTGTGGACTCTTGGCATTGAAGTCTCCTGCTACGACTAGCGTGTTTTGTCCCACTAGTTTTTTAGCTTCGGCGAAGAGCTTTATAAACTCTCCGTTCCTCTGTTTTGGTGAACTATATACGTTAATTACGAAAGTGCTTTTCGCTTTCCTTTTCTTCTTCGGAATGATCTCCGTTATTGTGTGTTCGATGTTTGTGTCCTTAATCTCGTCGTGTGCTATGGTGACTATCTTGTTGCTTATGAGGGTTGCGACCTTGCCTCTCTCCAAACACGTGTAGCCCCTAAGTGTCGGAGTGGTGAAGGTTTCTTGTAATAGTATTAGGTCTGGCATCGTACCTTTGTGATTGATGAATTGTTGCAGGAGCCCCTGTTTATGCCTGTAGCCCCTGCAGTTCCATTGCCAAATTTCTAATTTGTTGCCTCCGGCCATATTGGGGCGTTGGTATTATTGTGAATATTAGCGTTAGCTATTCCTGGGGATTCTGCGTTCCCGCCGAAGCGGCGCTCGTTGTATAGTCTATCTCTAGAGTCATGGATCTTTTGCACGTTCTGGTTCTTTATGTAATTGCGGAATCCCTGTTCTTGTAGGGCTACTTTTTGTTGTGTGGTTTGCATTTCCTTCTGTATGTTCTGAAATTGTGACTGCAGATTTAGTAGCATGTTCTTGATTTCGCTAATCCCTTCCGCTGCCTGTGGCTCGGGGCTAGGGGACTTAGGCGGCGGAGTGGCCACCCTTATGGGTGCTGAGTATGGTGTTGCCGGTGTTAGACCCTGTCGCCTGATCTCTTGTAGTTCCTTGATTATGTCATTTAGCTGTTTCCTCAGCTGTTGATTTTCCTTTCTTAACTCGTTTATAATTTGTTTATCATTGTTTGTGTGGTCATTTGGGTTTGAGTGCGGAGTATCTGGGTGAATTGTAATGGGAGGGCCGGCTCCCCAGCTCACCTTCGTGCCGCCGCTTTTCTTCTGTTGCTGTTTCTCTGCCTGCTGCTGCTGCCCCTTGGGTGGCGGTGTCCATGATCCGTCCCGGGCTCGGCTGCGGCTGCGGCTACGGCTGCTGCTCCACCCGCTCTGGTCCCCTTCCTCCCTCGAGAACCACCTCTGACGTCTGGCTCCGCCGCCTCGGCTTTTGCTCCGGCTGCGACTTTGCCTCTGCTGCTGCTTTTGGGGTCTCCCCCATCTGAGCTCGCTCGCTGTCTTCAGTCTGTGCTTGCAGTCCCTGGTTCCTGCCACGTGGCCACCGCCGCACAGCAGACACTTGGGTATGCACTCGTGCTCCTCGATTAGATTCCGTCCTCCGCATTGTCGGCAGGTTCTGGAATCTGGACTTGGGCAGACGTCCGTTCGATGTCCTTGCTGTCCGCAGGTGTAGCAGACTTGCCTCGTGGGTCGGTATGGGTAGCACCACATCTCCCCGCCGTAATAGATGACTTGCTTGGGGAGACGCGGGCCGTCAAAAGTTATGACTGCGGTACTCGAACGCCCGAGCATTCTCGCCGCCAGGATTTTGACTCCCTGGGTGCGTACTCGCAGGTGTGCCCTTAGTTCTTCGGCCGGGGTTCCCGGGTCTACGCCGTGGATGACCCCGCGCAGCCTTCCCTGCAGCGCAGCGTGAAGACAGCGACACGCGAAGCAAGCAAGAAGACTTCTGATCGCCTAAATACTTATGATTCAATAAAAGTTTTCCTATCCTATCCTATCCTGCCCACTGAGTTTATCCATGTAGCGTCGAATGTGACGCTGTGCCCGTCGGCATGCACGTAGGTCACCGAGGCTTTTTGTGCGCAGAGCTTTCCTTTCAGCTTGCCTGCGTATAGCGCAAAGCCTTTGGAATGTGTCATCATTTGAAGGTAGGTTATCATTTTTAGCTGTAATTTGTGTACTCGCCCTCAGGCAATACGCAATTGTCGATGCTAATTCCTCATTGCGAGTTGCCGCAGTAACTCCTCTCCTTACAGCGTCCTTGTATGCGTCCCAGTCTGTAGATTTTATAAGGAATTTCTTTGGGTTCCTCTGCACATGGAAAGCCGATATGAGGATTGGGTAATGGTCGCTTCCACGTGTCTCCAAATCAGTGCACCAGCCAAAGTTGTGGGCGAATGAACTTGTGACAAATGTCACGTCGATGCTGCTGGTAGTCGTCGGGCCTCGGAGGTAGGTGATGCTGCCGTCATTTAATGGCTGAACTGAATGCTTGGAGAGAAGTTTTGCAAGCTTGGCACCTCGGGCACATGTATGTGAGCTGCCCCAAATTTCATTATGAGCATTGAAGTCTCCGCAAATAATATGCGGAGAGGGCGTCCTTGCTATCAAGTCTTCAAGTCTCAAAGCATCAAATGGCGTGCCTGGCTCAAGATATGCTCCAATCAGAGTGTACTGTTGTCCGGCAATAACTGTGACAGCGCATACGTATTCATTGTCGCTGTGAGTCGGGACATCAATCGGTGAGGCCGGGATATCCTTGCGAAAGCCAATCAGCAATCTGCTGACGTTATCTGGTCGTTGTGAATGATGGAAATAGTATCCATTAAGTCGGAAAGTTTCCTCAACGCGTGATTCACAAATGACTATGAAGGGGAAGCGGTACTCTCGCACGAGCTGTCGGAAATCTGAGAGTTTAGAACGTAGCCCGCGAGCGTTCCACTGGAAAATGGTGCATGTACGAAAGATGTTGTGGATTGTCAGCTGCGGTGAAGTTCTCGCTGTGGAAGCCATGATTACTGAAGTGTGGTATTACGCCCCTGCGGAGCGTAGGAGACCGACACCAACGGCTCTATTGCAAGGACAGCTTCTACTTCTGGGAGTCCTCCTGACGAGGGGTTTGCACGGATAAGAGCCTTGATGGCTGCAAACAGCATCGGAATCAGTAGGCATGTGACCTCTTGTTCAGAGCTTCCGGTTTGCTGCCTGCCGCTGATCTTCTTGTCATGTTGTGGCGCCCTAGGGTCAGAGCGAGCGACGCTGTTTGTCGGGTCTTGTGTAGTGCGTTGCAGTAGCTTTGATGAAGGAGAAGAACCAACGGACTTCCCACGCTTCTTTTTTACCGCATCTGCGTAGGTCTTGTCAGCTGCTCTGCCACGCTGTGTTGACTGATTCTCGGAACGTTCTGCCGTAGTCGTGAAAACCACGTCGGGGTTAGGTGGTGGTTCATGGCGCTTAGGGGGTTTCCCTTGTGTTTGCTCTGCCGTGCGAGCAACTGTGGCTGCTTTCTTTTTATAACACCCTCCATAGGAAGCAGGGTGTGGGCCACCGCAGTTAGCGCATTTAGGTTGTGCTCTCGAAGTGCATTCTTTGTGCGAGTGGGGGCCAGCACACACTTTGCAGCGCACGGGGCCGTTACAGTGTTTTGATATGTGGCCATGCCTCTGACATTTATAGCACTGAGTTGCTGCTCCGACGTATTCAGTTACAGGGTAACTACAGAACCCCAGCGTTACTCGTTTTGGTAGCGGCGCATCTTTTGCGAATTCAGATATAAGTGTGCGACGGCGTACCTCTTTTATCTTTCCACCATCCTCAGGAGTGTAGGCGGTTAGCCTCCTTGCTGAGAGGACACCTTGGTCGCGTAGATATTCCTGCAGATCTTCGTCTGTGTAGGTGACAGGTACATCTTGTATTTTGCCATAGCTTGCCATGTAAGAGTATGGGACTCGAGCCTCTACAGCCACTCCAGCCAGCTTAGTTACCGTGAGCAGACGGTTGGTGGCGGGCAGCGTCGATACCGTAACCATCAGGCTCCCATCCTTGTGAATGCGATGGCTGAGGACTTTTTCTTGAGCCGATGCTACAACCGCCGAAGCCACAATGTTGGGGTTGGCTTTCCATAGGCTTCCTCCTTCCTCAGTGGGCCTGAAAACTACAGGAACACCGGTAGCTCTCTTTTTCTTGTACGATACAACTGTAAATGATGCTTGGTCCATGTCCTCTGGATGGTCGGTCAGAGGCTCGTTGCTGGCTTGGTCGTCCCGCAGTCTCTTGTATGGCGGGGCCTGGTCTGTAGCCGCAACTACAGGGGCCGCTGGACCCGCCGCTGGCGCTGCTGCCATCAGTGCAGCTTGGAGTTCAGCTCGCGGTGATGTTCCGTGTCGGCGTTGATACGGCGCACAGCGCTGAGGAGGTCGCTTGACGTGCTTTTGCCGGCGGCCAGGGACCCCCAGGTCGTCGCACGTCGAGGACACACGCCAAAAAGACTGGAAAACCTCTGAAGTGAGAAAATAAAGCCGAAAATTACGGACCAGTGTGTGTGTGTGTGTGTGTGTGTGTGTGTGTGTGTGTGTGTGTGTGTGTGTGTGTGTGTGTGTGTGTGTGTGTGTGTGTGTGTGTGTGTGTGCGTGTGTGTGTGTGTGTGTGTGTGTGTGTGTGTGTGTGTGTGTGTGTGTGTGTGTGTGTGCGTGTGCGTGTGTGGCGAACAGCCACAAAAACCAAGGAGCACAGGTGTGGTTGAATTTGTGGTGTTGATCAGTGGAAATTATTTGTGAATATTTTATTGCCTAAAGTTCATTGATTAGAAATAAACATTGCATGGCCTAAAAAATTGGGCAACTCATTTAGTGTGACAGAGGTGGCTGAGTGTGGTAAGGGGGTACAGCATGCTTAATTTATGCAAGGGAGTAGCTACAAGAAAGAAAAAAATACGTAGAATAGCAAAAAGAAAATACCCAAATAAAGAGCAAAAGGTTAGTTCGAAAGCTCATGATGGTAGGCGTTTTGTTTCTAGAAGAAAACTTTGAACGGCAGAGCAGTTCATGGTTCGCGAATTAAGAGGTAGATGATGACCGCGACAGCGCGCGCACCACGCGCGGCATTCGGAACGTGGCGCGAGTAGGAGCACGAAGAAGAATAAGAAGCGCAGGAGCAGCAGGGTGGTGCCGGCGCTCACAGAGGGCTGACAGAGCGAGAAGGCGAGCTTCCGAGGCTACAGGGGCACTTACTGCGACCTGACATCCTCGGCAACCAAGCCAATGCGCCCCGCCGTCCCGCTCGAGTTCAGCAACGTGGCCATTGCTGACGACCTTCCAAGCGCCTCGCACAGCGGCCCCTCTACCACCTGAGCCGACTCAGACCTGGGGGCATTCTGGGGACGGAGGAGCCTCGTATCTCGGCCGCGGCGACCTGGGTCCATCCGTCGCAGTCTCCGCGAGGTGGTCGTGTTGAACGAGATGGAGCAGCCGCTGCAGCCTGCGGCTCTGGAGGGGGCCCGCGGAGACGCCCCAGTGTCCGCACCTGTACATGCACCAAGGGCGGGAGACCACCGACGCCAGCTACCAGCACACCAAGGTACGGGGGAAGTCAGGATTGTCTCCCGCCCGGCGAACTGGAGGCTGGGCAACCGCGTCAAAGCGGTCTTTCTACCTGTAGTTCTCGACTTTGCCGCTACAACACTCATCTACATGACCACGACGGAGTGAAGGCGGATCCAGCGCGGGGATTTTTGGGGCACAAGCCCACTGCGGCACCGAGTTAAGAACGCAGATCTCCCGCTCCTCCCAAGTTGTGACAGCAGGGCGCTCGGAATATACCGGTCTCAACTCAAGTCCTCCGTCAATCATTCACAGAACCCATGCAAATACTTCTATCGATTTGTGTATGACGGCTGGAGGCAACAGCACCGTGTGCTGTCTGTTGTGGATGTTGCACCGGACATGGTGCACACCCATGCTCTCAATGGCATAGAAAGAAATCCCGGATTCGTCGCAAGAAAAAATGCTGCAGCAGCGTCGGTGTCGAACGTCCGAGAATGGGTAGCCGATTTGGTTGCGTCCGGCGTGCAGTAATGTCGGAACAGTCTACACGAACTGAAAATGTTCGGGCCGCTCTTCCCGAGCATCCTTTCGGTACCAATCAATTTAGCTGCCACCTGTCACGGTGACAAATAATATTATTCTATTCATGAATGCAGTGTCAAGCAGATGCATTCCTATTTTGCTAATATATGATTTCTACTGCTATTTTTGTTCTGTTCGCGATATTTCATATTGAATTGCACATTGATTTTATTGCTCTTTTGTTGTTGCTTTGCTTTGTTTGAGATTTCCTTTTTTGTGATATGCATCATGTATGCTAAATTCTGCGTGTATGCTAAGGAAATAGTACAGATCAGTTTAAATTGTGAACTTTTTTGGCGAATGTTTATTTATCTCTTATTTGTAAAAACACGCTACTGCCATGTATTTGGACTCCTGGGTCTAGTCAAGCTCATAGCTTTTAGTTTAAGAGACCTTTCCAATTTCTTGAAAAAAATAAATATATGTATGTAAAAAATGCACTACGCATGAGCTGTTGTTTATGAGTAGGGCACAAGGCTGATCATAAGATCGCACTGATTCATTTAATTATGCCCCTTTAAAGACAGCGCAGCAAGCAATAGAAAAGAAAATATGTGTAAAGTTAAGAGACGTGAAGATGGCTGAGTGGATCAGGGAACAAATGCGGGTTAATGACATCCTAGTCTGAATGGAAAGAAGAATTGCGCCCGAGAAGACAATTTAATGTGAAGGCAAAGCAATTGATCGTCCTTAAGAGTAACGGAGTGGATTCCAAGAGTAGGCAAGCATAGCAGGGGGCAGCAGAAAGTTAGGTGAGCAGGTGAGATTAAGAAGACTGTGGGGATATGGCGGCCACATCTGGCAAACAAGGTTAATTGAAGAGATATAGGAGAGGCCTTTGTCCTGCAGTGGGCGTAGTCAGACTGATGATGAAAAAAAAACACACAAATAATACCCCTAAGGAATGTTGATAAATCTTCAGCAGTGAGCGGCAGCTGCAGCAGCCTGTTGTAGTAGTGGTTGCCCCTGTGCTGCATGGCCCTGGACATCCACAGTGCTGGCCATTAGATCTGGTGGTAAGACAGAGACATTTCCGTGGTATATTGGGTCAATAACTGCAATACACAAAACACAAAAGTTTGTACAAAATGAATAGCTATGACAAGCTCCACAGGTAATACACGCACAGCATTCTTCATCCTCTATCATGATGTTCCACAGTGGTTGCATTACATGATTGTCAAGCTCAAAATCCAAGAAAATATACCTAAAGCGTAACGAAATTATCTTACCACTTGGGGCTGCAAGTGCCTGCACTATTAAGAGTGGAGCTGGCCCCCCACAACTTAGGACTGAAACAGTGGCAACTATTGGCTCTGGCACGGCAATATCAGCAGCTGTCGGCAGTGGAAGGACAAATATTTCGGTGGTATCGGGCCAAGTGTTGGAACACGACAAAAGTTTGCAAAAAATGAGGCCCAAGACAAGCTGTGGAGGCAATTTAATGCAAGCCTTTACGAAATGCAGCGAAACAGCAAAGCACAGCAAGTCTGGTGCAGAAAAGCTAAAATTTGTTCAAGTCGGTACATAATCTTGTGCAGCTGAGTTTAATGAAGAAACAGAGCTACCGTATAAATGAGTGTATGAATGAGTGGAAGTGAGACGCCCGTCATGGCGCCGCGGTCGGTGTCCAAGCTGCGCGTGCCGGATTATCGTATGTGTGGAAGCGATTAGCAAGCAGCTGCCAAGTGCGCTCACAAAGCAAAGTGCGTATTCAGCTAACCCACAGGCTGTTTTCGAGTTTGGACACACTCCCACGTCTCGAAAAAATGGGTCCCCGAGTGAGAAGGCGAAGGAGTGCGGTCCCTTCATCGGCGTGGGGTCCTCTTTGCGTATGACTTAGTAGACACGGTCATTCTTTATTTAACATTTATAGATCACCCGGAGTCCTCGTACCGCTCCTGGCGCAGTGGTACAGCGGTTAAGCGATGCGCCAATGCCCTGCGATGGAAGGTGTTGCCACCGGTGGGACTTGTGTCACCCAGACTGCTCTTCCCAATAGACCTCTCGCGACCAGTCACTAATCTAACTACCACCTGCAACGGTGGGCAGTCTGCTCGCGATCCGTTGGGCAGGCTGGGATGACCTCGGAATGTCGCATGGCGTAGGTGGTAGGTGGGTCACCTGCTTTTACGCACACACGTCAACAACGCCGATGCCGGATTTGGAATCTTAACGCTATTGCGTTAATATCGAATCGAGGGCTTCTGAAGGCGCTCTCCAACTATGCGAATCACATTTACTGCCTAAAGCTAATAAGTTTTTAAATTCAGGCAATCATAATAATCCAACAAATTAGTCGAAAAGCAAAAGTTAGAGAGGGAACTTGAGACTGCTCATGTGATTTGAATGCGAAAGCATTGGTTTTGTATTTGCTTTTATTTTTAAAATGTTTGTCCTCCCTTCTAACGACACACCTGCTTATTAGCATACAGTCGTAAGACAACGCACATGCAGTCAAGCCTACTTATCATGGGCGCAGTTATATTGAACGCTCGTTTATATTGAACGCTCAGACACAACGAATAAGTGTGTCCACACAGTTCGGATATAGCAAAAGTGGAGGCTCGTTATACTCGACCCCGAAGTCGAAAACCTCTTTTTCTTGAACGAGTGAAAAGAAATGAGTGCCTCCATGACACCTCCTACCGCCCTTTCTAAGGAAGAAATGCGATCGTCCTAAGGGAAAACAGTAATATGGGATGTATGGAGGCATGACGAAACGTTTTGCCAGATGCGGCTGCCAAAAACGCAAGCCTGAAAAGCGGTGCTTAGCGCTGGTGAAAAGTGCAGCGAGCTTCGCGTTGTCGTCCTTCTATGGGCGACCATGGACGGCAGCGACCGGTGGCCGCCGTGTGTCAGCGGGAAGACTCGCAAGGCGCAGCGCTTTGGAAGCTGCATTCTGGTGCGCTACAGGTGGTGCGCGAAGTGTGTTCCGTGATCATCATCAGCCTGACTACGCGCACATCAGGGCGCAGGCCACTCACATGTCTCTCCAATTAACTCTGTCCGTTGCCAGCTGCGTCCACGTTATGCCTGCGAACTTCCGAATCTCATCCGCCCACCTAACCTTCTGCCGCCCCCTGCTACTCTTGCCTTCTCTTGGAATCCACTCCGTTACCCTTAAGGACCAGCGGTTATCTTGCCTTCACATTAAATGCCCTGCCCAAGCTCATTTCTTCCTCTTGATTTCGACTAGGATGTCATTAACCCGCGTTTGTTCCCTCACCCACTCTGCCCGATTCCGGTGTCTTAACGTTACACCTATCACTTTTCTTTCCACAGCTCGTTGCGTTGACGTTAACTTAATTCAAACCCTTTTCGTTGTTTCTGTCCCGTAGGTAAGTACCGGTAAGACACAGCTGTCGTATACTTTTCTCTTCAGGGATATTGGTAAACTGCCATTCATGATCTGAGAGAACCTACCAAATGCGTTCGATTCCATTCTTATTCTGATTCCACTGCGCATAAATTGAGAGCATAAATTCAGAGCGCACCTAAGCACTTTGCTTGCGAAGATTGAGACAGATTTCCAGTCTATTTGAAATGTAAGGTCTCAAGTTGACAGTACATAAAGCATTACCAGCAACTGCTCAGCTCAGGTATCTAGTTTGTCTGCCCGAATGGATGGCCGTGAAAACATTTCTCGAAGAAGCGACTTGGTGTTTATGGGCTCAAAGATTTGAAAAATGGAAGGTGAAGTGAATCTGAAAAAAATAATTGTTCACTGCCAGAAGAACCTAAGTATAACCATTGAAAGCCATAATATTGAGCGAGCGCATCGTCTAGGCACATTAAAAAGAGAAAAGCACCGCCCAATCAGTTAAATTTCTGCATTTCAAGGACAAAGAACGCGTCTTATCGTGAGCCTATAAGCTTAAATCAACTGATTACGCAATCAGTAAAGATTTTTTTCCTAACACCCGACTCGCCCGCAAACACCTCATTGAATTTGCGAAATCTAACCACATCTCCACAAGCTCCGTCGCAACAGGCTAGTCTCTACTCGTAAAACGTACATCCCTGATCAGGCCGCTGAGGATGTGCTCGGCCGTAAGTCATAGCAGCCACCAATTCCCCTCAGCAGTATTGTCCGGTCCAAACACGATCATCTGTCGGTTTTTTACACTAACATTCGCAGTATAATACCCAAGCTTGATTCCTTATGTAGTTGTATCAGCTCGTCATCCAGTAACGTCATTCTGCTAACTGAAACATGGCTAAATTCATCAATCTTAGATTCCGCTCCATTAAACATTCATCCTAGTGTCTTGAACTGGATTCGAAGCGTTCTAACCGAGCGCATGCAATTTGTTTGCGCTAATGGCTTCTCATCATCTTCCTCACACGTTCTTTCAGGGGTACGCCCAGGCACAGTTGTTGGCCCCTTGCTCTTTCTAATATAGATTAATGACCTGCCTTCCATGGTAACATCTAGCCGCTGCCTTTTCGCGGATGACTGCATTCTCTGCTGCCCCATAACTAACGCCGAGGATGTTTACATACTCCAGAATGACCTGGATAACATACAGCAGTGGTGTACTACGTGGCTAATAACCCTAAACACTACAAAGACTAGAAATTTCTTTTCGCCGCCGCCGAATTTATACTCCGCCTACTTATGAAGTTAACGATACTACCATTATTTCCACTAACCCTTTTAAGTATCTTGGTATTAACTTCGATAGTGACTTTTCATGGCCTTGCCACATTAACCACATAATTCATCTAATTGAGCAGTGGGTTTCTCCGTCGTAACCGGCGCATGGCACCTTCTTCCTTAAAATTACTAACTCATTAAACATTTGTGCGACCTAAACTTTAATACACTTGCAGAATATTTGACTGCCATTAGTCTAACCTTACCTCAGCCCTTTAATCTGTTCAGAATCGGGCCACTCGCTTTATTCTTTCAAACTACTCGCGATACTCTAGCATATCCGCCTTGAAGTTCCCACTACAACTTCCTTATCTTGCTTCCCGTCACCGAATTTAGCGTCTCTGCCTTTGTTATAGGTTTCTCCATTCTTCACCCCATGGGAGTATTCTGCCAGTACGTCGAACACCTCGCACAGGCCATCCAAACAGCGTCATCCTGCATCGTGTCCGCACTCCTACATTCGAGAAGTCATTTTTGTGCACAAAGCTCGCGACTGGTATGATCTTCCCAGCGACTTAGCGCTAATCTTTGATCTTGCCCATTTCAAGACTGTCATTGAGGAAGTCATGTCATCGTCTTGATTCCCACGTAACATTCATTGTTAAATGCCGTTATTGTGCCCAATCCTCTTGTAATGTCCTGGCAGGAACCCTTGAGGTTCAAAATAAAGTAGGTATGGGGATGGCAAGCGACGGACTTTAAAAAAAATAGGAAGGTCCAGTTCGAGCTTTATAAGCGTGCGGCGTACCAATTCTCCTCTAACTGCGAAGACGACAATTTCTACCACCGAACGCGACGAGCCAGACCTACCATTTGCCATCAGCATAACCCACCTGCTCGACATGCCCTATAGGCGTCGCGTCACCAGTGCATACTGATAGTAATTGACTGGCCAGGTGCCGAAGTTTGAGGAACTCTTTTTTTGCCGTGGATTAGGTTCGCGTGGATGAGACTGTCTGCGGGGTGCATCAATCATTGCTTCCGTAAGGCAGAGTTTACGATCCCAAGAACGATGGAAGACGCTGTCAAATAACCACGTTGTCAAACGTATTTAGATTTGTCGCAACACGTCGTCAATGCGCAGCTGTACGACCTGACGTCGTGTGGGATGGCTTGGTTGGTGAAAACGGTGACGCAAAAGAGCAATACGTTGAAAAAATATTTACGCAAAGTACGAGCTCTCTCCCAATTCCAGGAATTTGACGAAGACTATGACTACTAGGCCGACTACACCACGGCGGCCGTGGAGACTAGCGCTGTGATTAGTTATATCGCGCCCTTAAAGCAGCTTGTGGAGAAAGCTATCGGCAAGGCGCATGTGACTATTTTAAAGAGCTTGGAAAGCGCCGTGACAAGGCCTAGTTTGAATAAACAGAACCGCATAACGGACTTACACTGCCTGATTTTATATTTTTGGATGTAACATGGCAATTCCACTCACTACGCTCCTCGGATACAACGATTGCAATGCGCGTGAGCGTCAGGCTTGTTATAAGTGGGGTTGGTAGTAGATTAACCTTTACAGTAGTGGACGGTAGGTGACTATGTTAACCTTTGTTCGCCTAGAAGCTACGCGGTTTCTTGCCATATGAGTTGCGTGCTGGCCTCACAATGTGAAAGTTCTGCGTTCGATTCACGGCACCTTCAAAAGAAACTTTTCTTTGATACGCTTGACGTTAGCTATCTGCTGCTGATCAACGCCGACGCCGGGTTACGTTGTCTATGAACATATAATGCCTTCGCATTATAGAATGTCTCAGGTGCGCGAGGTGTGTGCCAAAACTACGCAACCGGCTATGCTCGCCTACAGCGTGTGCTTCATTTTTTTACCCTTGGCTCAAGTTAGCTGGAGCACTCTGTATATTAGATTAACCCTGTACGGAGACAGATAATAAGTGTCTATGTAGAAGATAGAAAAGTGTGGACAGACGCGGTAATTTTGTCGCACATTCTGCGTTTCTTACTTGCTCCCTGTGAGGGTAGGGTGCCTCGATGCCCCTGTACATCCAGGCACGCTATGTGAGGGCCGCATGCACTGCCACTGTAATGAATGCGGTGGGTCGGCAACGTCTGTCGTATCGTGTATGCATTTCCTTTCCTCAAAAATCCTGCTCACATGGCTGCTCCGTAAGCCCGGTGAGCCTCTTCCGGAAGATCCTTGTGAGCGCTCTCGGGATCACAAAGCCTGTCGCTCGTTAGCTTTCTTCAGAAGGCCGGTATAGGAATTAGCCTAGTTGGCTTCCCTCTGAATTCAAACGACGTCTTATGCCTTTATTTTCGCGAAACCGAAGACGGGAAGTCTGGGCATTGCAAGCACCCGCTCTATCGACGCCGGCGCGAGAATGGGCGCAGATTGCTCAGCCTCAGCCCGAGTGTGCCCTGCGGGTGGCGTACACGGCGTTCTTCTGGTGGACAGGGACCACACGCTCGTCGAGCAGGACGTAGAAGGTCTCGTTGCCCCTCTCCGCTTCAGCGTAAATCTGCTGGCCCGGCAGACTTGTACAAAATATAGTCGCTGATGTAGCTCTTGACGCAGCTGCTGTTAACATAAACGTGCTTTGACATTGCACACCTGTTGCCTGGTATGCATATGTGTCCTCGAAAAGGACCTATATGTTCATTTATCCCTTTAAAAACATTGTGCTCTACAATGATGGTTTACCAGTATTTCCGATACAAATACAAAATTGTCAGTCAGTAATGTAACATTGAACGATGACGCCAATCCTTGTATGGCATAGCATCCTTGCAATGCACTGGGCAAGCTGCTGTCAGCACAGATTTATTGCTGGTTTATTGCCATAGCTTATGGTTATACTGCACAGTTTGTACCTCTACCTTCTTAAAGCTGCATACTTGAAAAATTTAAAATTAGTTGAAATAAAATTCAAGGAAATGTAGCAGTAACTGTCTCACATTTTGGAGGACACTTGAACCGTGATAAAAGGGAGGGATATAGAAGGGAAGTAATGAAGAGCTGCCCTAGCGGAGGGCCGATGCCCATGTTAGATGCCCCTATTTAGTTAAACATACCTCGCAATTAACACATTTGGTGCAAAACAAACATGGGACTTGCACGCTCACAAGCACCTTCATGTCAATAATACAAAGTGCCAATGTTGCCGTACTTTAGAGCTTTGCTCTTAAAAGTGCAGCTGACTGCTGCTCAAAGTTGAGAGCAAAAATATGTCTACTTTTCCTCATGTGCAGTCCGCGGTTCTGGTGCCATTTGCAATGGTGATTGACATTGAGTCGCATGATGCGCAGTCCGTTCCTGGAGTTAGTGATTTTGTCTGTCGTGTGAATGTGCTGTTAAAATTAGTTCAGAACAATGGTTCTTCAGTTCATTTTAGGTAACTATCCTGTGCCACATGCTACCACCCTTTTTACTTAAATTTCCTCATCTCATTTAGCCACCTGATTGCCACCCATTCATGCATTCACCTGCTCTTGGAATCCTCCCAGTGTTTTAGTGTGGTATTGTTTATATCTTCTCTGCATTACACATGCATTGCACTTCCTCTTTTTTGATTTAGTCAAGATATCTCTGTTCCTGTTTCTTGCATGAGCATAAGAGGCGACTCAAGTTCACCATCAGGGCTTGTGATGCAATGTGTAGGGCCCTTCATGTTTGGGTAAAACCTGGTTTCTCCCTACTGTTGCACCAATAAAGTTTCTTAAAGATCAGGTTCAACGCAATTTCTGTGCAAATGTGCCTGTAAGAAAGTATGGTTTGAAGGTGCACAAATCCAAAGAACTGCTGGAGTGTAGTGGATGTCACATAATTCTTTGACAGATTTTTTAATTCTGGTTATTTTATTTCCCTTTTAATGTTTATTGTTTGTCGGTTGCTTTATTTTTTGGATAATTTGATAACTACATGTACTGACTGGTATTTCATTCCAATAATTATACCCATTATTATGAAGCTGTGCTGGAAGGTAGGTGTGCATTTAGTATGCGTGCTTTGAATTTCAGTGATTGTTTCTGCAATGCAAAATGGAGGACAGGTCTCTGCTGTGCGAATTTTTTGCAATTGAGTGAAAGTAGCTGGAGCAGCATTTGCTACTTTGTTACCCAGCCAAAAGTTCTCCCACAGACCACTGAGCTTCTGAATACCTATGGCTTAAAGCTCGAAGCTCTGTTTGCCCTTTCCTAGGTTTTCTGCATTAACGAGTGCAAGCCCAAGGGCTCAGAGCTAACAAGCATTTGAAATCATAGAGCTATACACAGTAGTGCTGGGACCGTGCAGCAAGTCAGTGTGAATTAGGTCGCGATAAACGTGGTTTACTGTAGAAAGCTAGTGTGAAAAAATAGTTGCGCTCACAGAAACCGCTGTTTTTTTTTCAGTCGGTCATTGAAACAAAGCAATGCATGTAAGCTTTGATATCTCACTGATCCCTCAATTTTTTTCCAGCTAAAGACCAAGAGTTGCATGGAAGTTGTGCAAGCCACCAAGTTGCGTGTGATTTTTGCCAGAGACCTGGAGCAGGCTGGGAAATTAGTGAATGGCCAGTGGTATTCACTCAGTAAGGCAAGCTTTTTCTGTGTGTACAGTTTTTGGCATTGCATTGCTTAGGGCTGCATGCACTAATATGAGTACTCTACACCCGCCCATGCTTCAAGAACAATGAAGTACATGAAAAAAATTGATTGCCGAAAAAAAATTGCCGCTTCTGTTATGTTTTTTCAGGAAAGTATTTGCCATTTAAAGGGCTGTGAAAACCTTAAAAATTGTTATGTGCTTGTTGTGGCTTTTTTTCAAATTTCTCCTTCCACGTCTATGTTGGCCTGACCTTGTAGCTTGTCTGCTTGAGATTGGCTGCTACCTACAGTTCGCTTTTTTGTTGCTCCTTTATTACCTGTCACATTATTTACGTGGCAGTGTCATGCAGTTTGGGGAGTAATCTGATCTTATTTCTGCACTGACCTGAAGTACAAGCTTTTGCATGTGGGGCAGGTTTATGGTGTCCATTTGTTTGCTATAACTGCAATTTGGCCATGAGAGTTAGAGGCTTAGTCCTCTTTTTATTTTGATGCAGTGTCATATACTTCATGCATAAATTAATGAAGTAAGCACTATTTTTTGTAATAAATGAACATTCATTATAGCTGTGGCCATTATAAGTGCACTTCACTCTAAAATGGCTTTCTTTCGGCCTTCAGTATTACATCTTAAAACCAGCCGGAAGACACAAAACAGGTGAAGAGATGAGCACCAGATGAGGCTGGTCTAACAACTGAAATTTTATTGAAGGAAAGTGGCAAAAGAAGACCTGCAAAGAGATTCAAGCATGCAAGACCCCAAAGCAGTGAAAGGGCGAAGTGCAATCAAAGGTTATTGGCATACTAATGAATCATCTAAAAAAGCAAATTCCTTACAGTGAAGGTTCACCGACGGTTTAGCCAGGCACTTGTTTTTAGTCTTACTGATGTAGTAAGCCTCAACTATATCAGGACAGATTTATCACTTCCCTAAACCACTGATGTGCCACGAAAATCAAGCGTGCAAAGAGAAAGGTCGTCCTCCGATTGAATTCAGGAGATTGAACGTGCAGTGTCAGGTGCAAATTCGCCTTCCTCTCTACACAGTGAAAGTGCTATCAGCCAGGCGCACATTCAGATATCTGCTTGTCTGCCCATAGTAGTGTCCGCTACGAGGCAGTGGAATGCAATAAACACGTTTACTTTTGCAAGTGGTGAACATTTTTTATCTGCCACTGTGCATAGCGGACGATTACCCGTAGTTGTATCAAACATAGTTTAAACGGAGAAGCAAAGGGCTCCTACCTTACTTTTAGCGGTCAAGACAACATCAACATCATACTTTGGTGCAACTTTCTTGGGACAGTGCGAAATGGCTTGGAGGTAAGGTATAGAGCCCGTCTTTTTCTGCTGCTCAACTACTTCAGCATCATGCGAATGGTGTTCCGTTCCCTCGAGAGAGTAAAAACACACTCTGACAGGTGCGCGCAATGGGCAAGTGGGAACCCAGGTGCCATTGGCTTGGAAACCTGGTCCGAGAATGCATTCTAAACACTGTGATGGCATGACTTCCATAAAGCGGTAGTGATGCATGCGATCGCCAACCTGTCCTTCACCAGCCTCGAGTGGTTCGACTCATAGCTAAGAGGCTTCCCGATCTTGGGCTGTGGGGCTAACATATGCGGTCGTCCGCATAGCGCAGGTCTAAGTCAAGAAGCTACAAACGGTTATGCTTAGTGAAATTCAGACGTAAAAGATAGGCTTTGACCACATGCCTAAAGATTTCTAAAACGTCTTGTGCCAACTTATCTGAGCCCTCCTTGTGCAAATAAATTAGGTAGCTATCAACATAACGAAACGCTACTATGCCGAGGTCTTCCAAACAGGGCTCTGGACAGACAAACGACTCTGGACAGAAGAATGTCCCCCCTCTGCATATGCATATGCCCTCTGCATATGCCTGATTTCTGATGTAAATACCGCCTTGCCAACTCACAAAAGTGGAGTTCTGTGGAGTTCTAGTTTCTTGTGGACAGCAACCTGGGCAGGTGCTCTGCAGTGAGCATCGACATGGAGGCCTGCACCATTCATTGTCACATGATAGACCTCTGAGGCATGTGCAAACTGCATCAGGGTGAACAATGAACATGCTTTTACAGATGATTGCGTGATTTCGGTTGCTGGCTTCATGGGGCTGCTGTCCTTTTACTGAAAATCGGCATTTGTCAGTTGGCAGGGTGGTATTTACACGCTGGTCGTACCTTTGCTCAGCAACATTTTTTTTGTCTAAAGTCGATAAGGCATTAGAGCCCTGTTTGGAAGACCTTGGCATAGTAGCATTTCGTTATGTTCATGACTACCTAATTTTTCTCGACATAGAAGGCTCAGGTAATGGCACAAGATATTTTAGGAGTCTTTAAGGCATGCGGTCAAGGCCTGTCTTTTACATCCCAATTGTCTAAGCAGAACCGTTAGCAGTTTCTTGATGCATACCTGCGCTTTGTGGACGAATATGTTTGTCAAGGCTACAGCTAAAGATCTGGGAAGGCTCTTTTTAGCTACGAGACGGACCACTCGTTGCTGGGGAAGGATGGTGAAGAGGTGTATTTGTCGCTGATTAAGGTCAGTAAAGATGGAAACACTTGACGGGTGTGCAATCGTGTGCATGACATCAGCTTTACATAAGTCATGCCATCACTGCTGAGGACGCATTCTTGTAGCAGGTTTCCAAGCAGCTGGGTTCCCACTTGCCCATCTCAACAACCTGTCATAGTATGTTTTCACTTGCTCGAGGGTAAGGAACACGTATTCCGATGATGCTGATACACCTTGCCTCCACAGTATTACGCAGTCTCAAGAAAGTCGCGGGAAAGTGTAATCCTGCGGTTGTCTTAACAGCGAAGTGCAAGACAGGAGGCCTTTGCGCCGCCATTAAAAAAAAAGGCTTGATAAAACTGGGTACTTGTCCACAATGGACAGTGTCACAAAAAAGGTTCATCACTTGCGAAAGTAATAGAGTTTATTGCGTTCCACTGCCTTATGGCTGCAACTAATATGGGCAGACAGGCAGATATCTGAATTCGCACCCGACTGAGAACTTTCACTCTATAGGGGGAAGGCAAATTCTAATCTGGCACTGCACACTCAATCTTGTGAATGCAAATCTGAGGATGACCTGTCTCTTTGCACGCTTAATTTCCACAACACATCAGTGGTTTACGGAAGAGATAAATCTGTCGGTAGATAGTTGAGGTTTACTACATAAGTAAGGCTAAGAACACGTGTGGCTAAGCCATAGGTAAAGCTTCACCGTAAGGAATTTGCATTTTTAGATGATTCATTAGTATGCCAGTGACCTTTGAAAGCACTTCGTCCTTTCACTGCTTTGGGTTATTGTGCGCCCATATCTCTTCGCGGGTCTTCTTTTGCGGCTTTCCTTCAATGATGCCGCCGCGGTGGCTCAGTGGTTGTGGCGCTCGGCTCCTGTCCCAAAAGACGCAGGTTCGATCCTGGCCGCGCCAGAAAAATTTCAATGGAGGCGAAATTTCAGAGGCCCGTGTACTCTGCATTGTCAGTGCACGCTAAAGAACCCCAGGTGATCGAAATTTATGGAGCCCTCCACTACGGCGTCCCTCATAGCCTGAGTTGCTTTGGGAGGTTAAACCCTCTCAAAACAAATCAAATAATCAAAATCTTCAATTAAATTTTTGTTAGTCCAGCCTCTTGAGCTCATGTCTTCTTGTGTGTTCTGTCTTCTGGCTGGTTTTAAGGGGAGTCAGTACCAACTCGACCAGTCATAAGCCTTGTTCAGTATTACAACATTTTGAATAAAGTGAAGTTTACTAGGCTATGTTGCCGGGGATCGTGTCCGCAGCAGTTGTGGGCAACTCAGAAGAGATAGCGTCATACGATTGGTTGTGTAATTGGAAGAGGATTATGTGAGGATGCTGCGCGAAAAGAAAATTTCATAATCGGATAATAATTTACAGCCAAAAATGTCCAAAAAGTTGCTGGGCCAGAGAAAAAGTGCCGCGAAATTTGAAAACGCTGAAAGTAGGTGGAGCTACAGCGTAGTGCCAAGTTTGAAAAACTGGAAGTATGGACAAAGCCAAAGCTTAGCGCCAAGTTTGAAAACTCGAAATGAGGAATCACGTGACTAGTGATAAGTGTCCTATACTTAACCACGATATAGGAAAAAGAATGATAAATTAGAGGCAATTAGGTAATTATTGAGAAGCAAAAGGCAATGAACGGGTGATTAGACTGGGCGGGTATTCAGTGAGTGGACAGGAACGATCCATGGAGGAAAATTTGAAAACTCGAAATCGTTGCTGTGATGAAATGAGGGTAAAATAAGAGTTAATTGATAACCAATCAAGTCAACGAGAAAACAACCATGGCGCCAAATTTGAAAGGCGACCAGTGTCAAGGAGGCGTAAACGCATTCACATTTTTTTTGTGCAGGTACGTAGCAGCGGTGATCTCTATTTCTTCTTTTTTTTTCAGCCAAGACAAAGACCATTTTTCTTGGCTGATGGGCGATGTATCTAGGAACCTGTGGCCAGGACAATGCTGGACAGCATGCATAAGCAAGCTCGAAAAAAAGACACGAAACAGTAAATAAAAATTGATCATTTTCATTTCAATTCTAGTGGTTTTGTGCACGAATTACTCTGGAATGCACAAAGCTGTGTTAATTGACAGGCGACCATTAACAAGCTGTGCATTTTCGTGCATTGCCTGCTCCAGAACACAAATCCTGTGTTAATTGACAGGTGACACAGTAACGACTGTTACACAGTGTACGAGCACTACACAAGACAAGGCAAACTACAAAAGACAAGACAGACTACAGAAGTCAATACAGACTACAAAAGAGAGGACAAACAACGGAAGACAGTCTATAAAAGACAAGACAGACTACAGAAGACAGGACAGACTACAAAATACAAGACAGACTACACAAGACATGCCCAAAATACGACAAGACTACAGACTACAGAAATTTTCTGGATTAGAAACCTGTACTGTGTTTTGACTGGGTGTGGTTAAGGCTCTCATGAGCGCAATGCCACGGCTGCAACTGAAATGGCGCTAAACCTTGAGCGCGGCAGAACAAAACCAGCTAATGAGCGAATGGCACGAAGCGGCACTGGTAAGGACTTGAAGCGGTGCAGCAAAACCAGGCTGTTGTTATAGCAGCCACTCACAAAAAAAAGTTGGGCTGAGGCTTAGCTAAAGTGTTAAGCCTGGATATCTCGAAGCGAAAAGCGTTTGGCAAGGCGTGCCTCTCGTGATTCTGGCGTTTCAGCCGCTTGTCTAGCCTTGCACTTTTCATATCTGCGCTGCTTTTGAGCCAACTCCCACGCTACCACTTCTGGGTCTTCTTCTCCTCCTTCCATGGCGAAAGGTCAGACGACGGAGTCAACGCGTGGCGGCGACGACGGCTGCGGCAGCAGCGGCCACCTGCGCTCCGCGTGACGTCACTCGTTTTCATGGTCAGACGACGGAGTCAACGCGCGGCGCCGTCGACGGCTGCGGCAGCAGCGACCACCTGCACTCCGCGTGATGTCACTCGTTTTCATGGTCAGACGACGGAGTCAGCGCGTGGCGCCGTCGACGGCTGCGGCAGCAGCGGCCACCTGCGCTCCGCGTGATGTCACTCGGTTTCAGGGTCAGACGACGGAGTCAGCGCGTGGCGCCGTCGACGGCTGCGGCAGCAGCGGCCACCTGCGATCCGCGTGACGTCACTCGCTTTCATGGTCAGACGACGGAGTCAGCGCGTGGTGGCTACGACGGCTGCGGCCGCAGCGGCCGCCTGCGCTTCGCGTGACGTCACTCGTTTCCATGGTCAGACGACGGAGTCAACGCGCGGCGCCGTCGACGGCTGCGGCAGCAGCGGCCACCTGCGCTCCGCGTGACGTCACTCGTTTTCATGGTCAGACGATGGAGTCAACGCGCGGCGCCGTCGATGGCTGCGGCAGCAGCGACCACCTGCACTCCGCGTGACGTCACTCGGTTTCGCGCATGCGCAGCTGTGGCAAATCTGTAGTGTGGCTCACGCGAAGCCCGGTGTTGACGAGCTTAGTGAAGCTTTTCGCTTCAAAACACCAATACCATCTTTGGGTATGCCGCTTCCATCTTTTGTCTTAACCATGGTAAGGTGCCTCTCCGTCGTCTGTGTACTACATCACGCCAGCTCGTGTTTGCCACCGATAGCACGACCGCGCCCCCGCAGTCCGCCCGCCGGAATATGCCGCGCGCTGCTTTCGCTGCCCTTATCAAATCATCGCCCCAACGAGCACATGCAAAATCACGCTAGGAAAAGTTCGGTCATGCACAGTTGCGCTGCACACGTGCTCACCTAGAATTGAATGGAAGTGAGCATGCGCTTTTTAAATGGCTCTAATGCAATGCAGCAATGCATCTTTATTTTCCAGAAGAGAACTGCATGGTCTCTTGGGCATGGTCTCAAGCTGCAGATAAGCTTGACGGGGCATAAGAGTGCTTTATTTGACAGGGGCCACAGACGCGTGTGTTTCCGAGCCGGCAACGGAACAGCGCACCAACTCAGCTGGGCCACCTGGCGGAATGTAGGATATTTCTGAGAATGGCCGAGTGCACAATGAAAAGCGCAGATAAGCGTTGCTTTCCTGGCGCAAAGGATTCCAGCACTGGTTCTGAACGCCGAAGATAGGAGTTCGAATCCCGCTTTTCCTTAAACACCTTCAGTCGTTCCTTCATTCTTTCTTTCAGTATTTTCAACACGCAAACAATTTTTCATCATTCCCTCGGCGTGCATTGCATTTTAGGTGGTATTCTGAGATGTGAGCGTAAGTCGCTGTTTAAGCCACATAAGATAAACCAATTTTAGTCGTCTTTTTGTTTATTTGAACAAGCAATTCCCTCACCCAACAAATAGTTTACTATTTCCCGTCGCAGTGTTTGGTACCTCAAATAAAGGTTAGATTTGCAGGTCTTTGGAGCAAAAATAGTCGTTCAAAAAGCCTTCAGACCAGCCAGGAGAGAAAGACCTGGAGTTGATGCGCTGAATTGTTGAGGAAAATGAAACACGTGCCTTAGACCTCGAAAAGTAAATAGGGGTTGAGAAATAAGCTCCCAAAAAATTCTTTGCGCACTGCAGTTTGCTCCCGAAAGCAGCCGGTGGTGGCGACACCAATAAATTGTCCTAAATTACCGTCTGTGCCAATAGAAATCGGTAAATTAAAAATGCCAACCAATTTAAATTTAACCTGAATGCTCCGTTTGTGAACCGCAGTTTCGTGCTTGGCATAGTCGGGAAAGGACGGCGGCGGGATCATTCACCCACGTTAGAGAAGAATCACCACGAACTATTCAACGACTTCTGCCGAGCAACTCGATAAACTGCCAAACATGATGGATGTTAGAAATCAGCCACCAGCCGCACGCAATCCCCTTGAGCCTCGGTACAATTGATTAATTCAGGTACTAATTGCGCTTCGCCAAAAATACTAGAAGCTTTGCGTGCATTATTGTCTTGATCTCAATGCTAGCACAACACATTTGGTCATTACGGCACAAATGTAGCAAAACAAGGGTCTTGATAAAATGTACATGCATCAAACAAGCGAAGAGCTATTGAAGCCAGGAAAGGTGTGGAAAATATTTTTGTCTTAATTATGCTCTTCATCAGAACTGCAGTCTATTCGGTACTCTTCTGCTGCCCATTTGCTTCAAAAACGGTGTCTAGGTAACGAAGGTTGCGTTGAAATGGCAGTGTTTATTCCTAATCCAAGACTAAAATTAGTATAATCGTTGCCAGTTGAGTACGCGTTCGCATTCTTTCGTTCATCATTTGTCGCCAAAGGATATAGTGGGCAAGCATGTATCGGGTTGCTTCTTAATAATAATAATAATTGGTTTTTGGGGAAAGGAAATGACGCAGTATCTGTCTCATATATCGTTGGACACCTGAACCGCGCCGTAATGGAAGAGATAAAGGAGGGAGTGAAAGAAAGGAAGAAAGGGGTGCCGTAGTGGAGGGCTCCGGAATAATTTCGACCACCTGGGGATCTTTAACATGCACTGATATCGCACAGCACACGGGCGCCTTAGCGTTTTGCCTCCATAAAAACGCAGCCGCCGTGGTCGGGTTCGAACCCGGGAACTCCGGATCAGTAGCCGAGCGCCCTAACCACTGAGCCACCGCGGCGGGTTTGTTGCTTCTTCAGATACCAGTTTCAAGGGGGGGGGGGGGGGGCTTTTGTATGTGCGGCCTCCGGTGTTCTTTCGAATAGTGGAAAGTGCGTTTAATGTAAAACTTAAAATGCAAAGCATCCCCTTAATGATACTTCTCTGCTTCTTTTAGACCCACGGGAGAACGGAAAAGCTCTGCAGGTTGCCACGAAGATGGTTATAGAGTGTACTGAAGAATACATTACTTTCAACTTACCAGCAAACGGTCTATTAAGGGTAAGCATTTCACTTAGTAATTTGTGTGGCTTCAGAAATTCGACAATTAATGCAAAGGTGTAAAAAATCAACGCCCCAACGGAATGTACCGCTGACTTTTGTTGTGTAGGTTTAGGTGAGGGCAGCTCATAAACAGCAAGAAAATGCCCCGATGTTGAATTGCGCGCTACCTGTCACCCGCATTGGAGCACTTCTACGGCAAAATGTGTCGCCTGCGCTTTTTTTACTCCTTCAATATAAACAGCAGAACACTAATGACGCGCAATAATACGCGTACAGACACGCAGCCAGAGTAACGAGCACAAGGTGCAACATGGGCGCCCGGCCAACGCTGCAGTGCATGTAGGACTACCCTGGCTGCCACATCAGAAGAAAACGCCTCAGAAGACATATTACCACATTCAATGCTTGGACTACAATGAGCAACGACGCTTTGGAGTTTAGACTGTGGGGACTGCCCCGCTGTCCTCTTTCTCCACTTTCCCGCGATGCACACTGCAACAACGGCTTTGCCTCGATGCGGGGCGCGCCACGTGACTCTCCTTGGCTTACGTAACTAACAAGAGAGGGCGAAACGCGTGCGGCATAGGTAGACATAGGGCGTTGTTGCTGCGCGCGCGGCTGGGATCGTCGGCGCGAGCGGACGTGTCCTTGTGGCTCCGCTCTTCGCCAGCAGGGCGAAGAAGAGGAGGGGAGACTGGTTCCCGTATCTCGTCCCGTGCAGACCTCGGAGTATCTCTTGCCCTAGCGGGGGCGAACATTCGCTCGTAACGTTGCCGGTGATTCGGGCGATCTCGATACCTTAGCCTGTTTTGTTGCTAGCTGGCGTTATTGTTGCTACAATAAATGCCTGTTTGTGCCGTTCTTTTGTTCCCTCAGAGCAAGGCCTGCCGTGGTCGGCGTGCGCTCGGTAGCGTACGCGATCACCGGGTGGGGTCTGGCGGTTTGAACTGTTTCAGCAGCGGTTAAATGGGGGAAAACGCATTTATCTCCCAATTAAATCCCTTAAGGCATGAGGCAGGAATTTACCTCTGAAAAATATCTCGTTCCTACACCCCCTTTCCCGTGAATAAGCCTTTGTGCCACCTCTATTTAATAAAGATTACTCAACTCAACTTAGCTGACGTCGCCGTCGTCTGCTCGACATTTGAAAATCGTCTAAAGAGTTAGATCCGTGCTAGAATCAAGATGTCAACAGGGCTCACCCTGAAACCAGAGAAGTGCCATTTCACTTACGATGGGCAGCTGTTTCTCGTAAGGAACACATAGTAAGAAATGATGGAAAACAACCGGACCCAAAGAGAACCACCGCTATCACGCACTTTTCACAACCGACCGACAAGTTAGCTTTGCGTTCATTTCTCAGCAAACGAAGTCGCATGCACCATTCAAGTGGGAATCACCGCAGCGTGACGGAGCATTCCATGCACTTAACCGTTGCTTACGGTCGCCGCCTTTTCCTAGACACTCGAACGAAAGCGCCGAAACTAAAATTCATATAGATGCAAGCGGCGTGGTGTTTACGCGGTTCTCGTACATAAGCTGCAAGGCCGCTAGAGAATGATAGCGTAGGCCAAACGCTTTTTTAAAAGGCAGAGGGAGTGCCTTGCGATTTTATGGCTCAAGTCGAATTCAGGCCGTAATGTACTGCAGGGCTTCCAAAGTTGTGAATGACCATGGTGCGTCAACTTAAAGGACCTCTCTGGCCGCCTCGCTCGATACCGCTTACGACTCCAATAGTTCGACGTAGTAGTCGTTTACATGTCGGGACACAAGCACTCGGACACACATTGGCTTTCTGGAGGACCTCTAAATGCACCGCCATAGGATCACGATGACCGCTCCGAGGGGCAAAACTGTGGTCGGTCGAAGACTGGCCCGAGCAATCTGGCCAACTAAAAGTCGTCGCAGAATTGATATCTGAGCTAGTTGGTTTTTCATTTTCAAAAATTATATAAAGCGCACTTAGGACAACAGACAAGAGAGACCAAACAACACAAGCGCTTGTGTTGTTTGGTCTCCCTTGTCTGTTGTCCTAAGTGCGCTTTATATAATTTTTGAAAAAGAAAAAAGTCATCGTGCCGAGCTCGGCCGCCAAGCTTCTCCCTTTGCTCAGGGATGGACAATGGCCTTTGAAAGGCCATTCTTCAGCAGTCATCCTCGGGCCAAGGCATACCACTAACACATCACCCACTTCGGCAGCCATCCTTCGCCCATGCATGGCTCTGGAAAATTGCTATTACAGAAGCATTTTTAGACCCGCAACTGTTTGTCAAAATGGGAGCTAATTAAGACTTGTACCATGACAGAGTATAAATTACTAATTTCTTACGTAAAAATAAGAAGCAATTCGTGCATAACTTGATTAAATAAAAAAGCTCCAGTGTAGAGGCCCTCTCGGCATGCCACCGTTGCCCAGTTACGGAAAAATTAATCAATATCAAACCCTGATTTGACAGAAAACAGAAACATGGGCGTTATGAAATGACCCCAGATTGGCTTAAACAGCCGATGTGGGACAAAAATTTGCGTAATCCAACGGATGACACTTCGCTTCCAAATTATTAAGCGTGTGTACCTGCCCAGCCATTCATGCCAGCTTCCAGCTTCGAAGATGAGCTGTGCATCTCACTTTTATTCGCTCGAATAGCCCACCGTCCCGATTACTTCTCTCCCAGCAGCCTACGTCTGATTACTCTGCAAGACCTTCATGGAGGCCTCGTTACCCAAGAGCACGCTGTCACTCCACACGCATCCCAGAAATTGCGCGCAAGAAACAGATATAAGCGTTCATTTTATGCATATGGCAGCATGGAAATTGACAAAGCCACCGCAAATTGAGGATGAACTACGAATGTTAAGATGTTGTTAAGATTGTTAAGAGGCTGGAAAATCACACGGAAGTTTCGCATACGGCGAAACAGTGGCGAGAGCGCGAAGCCCCATCGCCGCAGTGGTGGAGAGTACGCCGTTGACGAAGAGGTTCGTGCTGAGATCTATGGGACGACGAACTTGCATGACGACCGCTAGGTTGCAGAAACTGAGGAAGTCCGCGCCGAGAACAGCTTGCGAGACGTCCGCGATAATGAAGATCCAGCGAAACGTGCGGCGCAATCCGAGGTTAAGCGTCAGGGGCCGTTGGCCGTACGTGCGAATGGGGGAGTTTTTGATCGCTTGTAGCACAGTGTTCTGTTCGTCGCGACGGCGATCTGCCCAAGAGGCCGCTATGGCGCTGACTTGTGCTCCCGTGTAGACCAGGAAACGAGTGCCAGTGATCTTGTCCGAGACGTAAAAGAGGCGGCACGTCCTTCACCCAACACCACTTGCCGCCGTCAATGTCCGGTCAAAGCGTTTCCCGACCAGGAGCACGGGTGGGTGCACTCGCAGGCTGAGCTGCCGAAGGTACGGTGGTACCAGCAGACAGCCGAGGGCGAGGTGGCTGGCCGTGCATTAGATGGTTGGGTCTCTGGGGAGCACGAAGGTGCCGGGGAGCTGCGGCGTGACCTGAACCTCGACGGAGAAGGCGCGAGGACATGGAGCCGCCTGGAAAGAGCATTCAGTCTGCTTTCTGTGCTCGCAAGCTGGGAGTCCGTGGGAGTAGTTGGAGGCGTAGTGGTCACAGAGCTGACGTTGGGGTGCCGGGAGTAGTCCGCAACACGGTCACCGAGTTCGGCGAGCTAGTCCAATGAGACATCACCCGCAGCTGCGAGGATGGGGTCCATGTGTTAGGAAAGACGCTGGAGGAATAACTCAAGCAGAAGGGTGTCAGGCTGAGCAGCGGACTCTCCAAAGAGCTAGCGCATGTGACGGAGGAGCTGCAAAGGGAGGCTGTCACCAAGCTCTGTAGCGCTGAGGAGCTGCTGGAGTTTGGTGCGCTCGGACACGGACTTGCGGTCGATGAGAGCCGCCTTCCATGTGTCGAAGGGTCGAGCCGTGTCCGGCGAGTTGGTGGCGCCCACTAACTTCTCAGCGAAATCAGGAGGTAGGGAGGACACGAGGTGGATGAACTTGGTCTCCTGGCTCGTGATGCGTCGCAGCTGGAGGTGCTCAACCTGCAAGAGCCAGGCGCGGGGGCTATTGGGCCAAAATGACGGTAGGCATACTGGCTGGACCGTGGCCTCCGTAGCACCGAGAGGCTGAGAGCTCTGGGGCGTGTCGCCGCAGGTAGGAAGGACAGAAGAGCCAGCGGAATGTATGGAGGAGGATGGGGTCGCGTGTTCGAAGCCAGGTCACCACATCTTTCTGAGCTAGGGCACGGAAGAACAAGCCCCGACAGCGTTGTTGTTGTTACCCTCATACATTGGCACATGCCTCACCCTCATACATGGCACCCTCATACGTGGCACATGGCGCTGCTCGCGCAGCTGCAGCCTAGCCCATCTTCCTCTTTCTTGTCCGGCGCTGCGTGCCATGGCCTGCGAGCGGAGCGCGGCGTCAGGGGCGCTACAAATGATAGAGCTCTGGGATGGAGCGCAGGCACCATCCCATAAGTCACTGAACCCCTGACTCAACTTCTGAGTTGAACATGCACCCCATAGGCCACAAAACCGCTTTTCTTCATTGCAAGCAAAGGTGAACCCAGTAGTTGTGCTGCCTTGCGACAGTATGCTAAACCGTACGTGTGTCTTTAGAAAGGGGAAAAATAAAAATTCAAAATAGGAAGAAATAACAATAAAAATGTTTTCATATTCAAAGCACGTAAGTTGTCTGTTGTCTTAAGAGCCTTCTATTATTACTTCTCAGATTTGAATGCAGTGTGGATTAAAGCGGGCCGCATTCTGCTCGACGACCACTCAGAACACCTCTTCCTATCGCCATCGCCAAGCTGTTCAGTTCTTTGCGGATGCATGTCCACTGAATAAAGGGTTAAAATTTACGCAACTCTGCTCGTTTAATCTCCATGTCGTTGTCTAATGACAATGTTGGCCTCATGCTGGGTAAGTAATTTTACTTCAATAATCACAATGATACTTTTTAATACTGTCTGACACACCCTTGAGACAGCATGGAGCGGTTTTGCTTTTTTGTAGGCAACGGAAAGTTTGGAGAACACTTTTTCACGAATCCTTCGTTTCGCGTTTATTCATACACACTAATTTCATTACATTTATTCTTGTACTGAAATTAGAATGCCTACCGCTATCCTCGGCGACAATTACAAAAACATGCAGTGAGAATTATAATCCGCTGCAACTTCAATCAATGGTGGTGGCAAAACGTTAAAAATAGTTGTTTCTTTTCACGATATATCAGTCTGTATCCCCATTTAATGAAACTCCATTTCGGTCATTCTTCCGTGGCACTTAAATCCTCTATTGCAAAAAGAATATTCTGTCCTCTATTTTTATTGTTTCTGATAAAACTTGCAAACCACCAGTTATAAAGCCTCGAATAGTATTTGACATGAACTAAAGCTGTATAGGATTTCACTTTTTATACCACTTGATTAAACTGTTATATTTCCTTGTGTGACGTGTTGTGTTCTTGTGCAGATTTATTCCAATTTGTTATTAACTTCTAGTTGCTACCATGGTTATCAAAATTGTTTAAAGATTGGTGCAATAAGCGTTGTAGTGATCTCTTTGTAATCTTTATATTCTATAGTTCTGTAGGATATATTTCAGAAAATTTAGTGTTTTCGATCTGCAATCACAATCTGTCTTTAACTTGTGTTCTTGCTTAGCGTAATGAGCTTTGGTTATTCTACAGAGAGTAATGAGTTCCGTTGCTTAGTATAGCCACAATGCTTAGTAATTTTTTTAATCCTGTGAAATATTGTGACCTTCGTATACCTTCCCGCCTTTCACTCTGAAGTAGCCAGTGACTGTGGGTCCCACCAGTTAATGAAATTCTGTAAAACAGGAAAATATGCAAAGAATACAATGTACAACAATGCAATATACAGCAAAAATAAAAAAAAAGCTTCCAGAAAGTTGTGCTGGCGTCAAAGTATTACATATTTTTTTTTCTATTTCAAATTTATTTTGAGTTGGAGCAAGTCTCTGCATGGTAAAGATGTGAGATTTTAGATCGTTGTGTGGAAAAACTGCATCTTTTGGAACAGTTCAAGGTAGCAGCATTGGGAAAAGCTCGTTCCTAATTACGTTGAGCTGCATCAGCACCCCGTTATTGACATTCAAAACAATTATTTGGCTTGAGAATGCAGCGTGCCGCAATGAACAAGACTTAACTGGTGGATACTTGAAATAATTTGATCATGCGTCATCTGAAAAGAATTCAAACAGGTACTAGGATATTAGTTAAAAATCAGATATTTCTTAGAAATATTCAATCCATTGTTGCGGCAATGACGAAGAAATACAAGGTGAAATTCCAACAAAGCCCTTGGAAGCATATTTATCGAAGTTTGCCGACAGTCAAAACTACATTAATTTCATGATTAACAAAAGTGTCGTGGGAGAAGCCGACGAAACATGCACCGGCGCTGGGTAGAGTGCTTACTCTAGGCCAGCAAGGCCTGCAGCCAATGATTCCTTCTTTCACCGTTCGTCGGGTTCTTGTTTATTTCAGCTTCCCGCTCAGTAATGCAGCAAAATTCTATGGAATATGTATTCTGAGGAGACTAATTAAAACTAAAATAGCTACCAGTACTAAATGGTTATTCTTCTGGCTTGTTTTTCAATGAATAGAATCAATCACGCCCGTCCACTTTCCCACGTGTGGCCACCTGCGTAGAGAATTCCTAAACATCTCACACTTCATGATATTCAAGTGAAGGCGCGAACCGAGTGAACGTTTGCGTGCGACATTTTTGCTTGCTTTTCTGAGATGAGTGGAGGCAAGGAGTGGGAACACCTAATGCAAAGATGCATGTTTTTGTGTGAACGATTGATTTGAACGATAAATCTGTGTTTGCTCCGTGCAGGCTATGCCCAAGTTTTGTGCTTTTACCAGGCTCGCCTACTCTTATGTAACACCCAACAAAACCGTGAGTGCACGTCTCCACTTCTCACTTGTTGTTTTAGCAAACAAGAGGTGAAAACAATGTGTTTGAGACTTCTGGCCGCAACTGTTTGGCGTAGAAAAAAGCAGATAAAGCCGAGCCAGCTCGCAATGAATTGTAACACTTGAGTAATCTTTAATACATTTGCACTTCTGAGTTGTCTTCCCAGTACAAGAATCTGGGACTCCCCGAGGAATTGTGAATTTAAAATTTCTAATTTAGTTGCTGCTTCGGATTCTTACCAGGACAAGCCATTTCATATTTTTGCGTATTGTGCATCGATAACGATTGCAAATTGTTTATTCTCGTGTCTTCTATAAAGATGCCCTCACGTTGCTATCACAATACTTCGGCGTCCTCACGAACCGGAATTTGAACCACCAACCATAAAGATAGAGGGAACTTCAAAAAAGTTTCCAAACATGAACACAAGAAAGCATACTTAACAGCAATTGCCGGTAGGAATTCGAAAATCGGAGTTCAATAAGCTTGAAGGCTTATGAGCAGAGAGCGAAAAATTTGTTTTTTTTTGTATACGATTTGCAATATTGCAACAAAAACGACTTTTGTAGTATTTTCTTTGCTGATAACCATAACATTTTATAGACCTTAAACAGCACTTACAACTTCCTGTGAAGTCGCTGGTCATCTACGTAAGTAAAGCATGCACAGTCATGCACTCGAAGCAGTTGCCTCTAATTTAAAGGAAGGACAGAGATATGCAATCTGAGACCTCTGAAAAGTAAAACTGCAGACATGAAGGTTTAGCCACAACTAAATCAAGTTCAGCGTTCTTTTAGCTCTCTGGTGAATTCAGAACAGAAGGTCAGCGCAAAAATTGTCGGTACGCTAGGAACTACAAAGAGCTATATGTCGGGCTAGCTAGCAGTGTATGGGAAAAGAAACAGCTCGAGCAACATGGCCAGACAAGAAGAAGGGAAGCACCTCAGCGTTGTGCGTTCGTGTCCATCGGAAGTGAGAGAGCTCAAAGAGTTCCACGATTTCAGCACTCCCCCTTGCAAAACATGCCGCTAGCGTAGCCACAGTATTCGTTGAGGTCCAGAATTCCAATTATCGTATCAGCCAGACTATCAAGAACTTGATCACCTCACAGGACACACCCACCGGCCAACCCCTTCAACGCGTCAGCAATGCGGAGCATTTTTATCGGGAATGTGTAAACCGCGGAAATATTCACTTTCGAACTTATACAATGCTGAAGCCATTTCCACCAAAAATTTCATTGCCTGAAATATCGCCGGTGAAAAAAAAAAATATTAGGCGATCCCCGACGGATCGTTTGAATGTATCTGCAGCAGAGCGTTCGTTGCATGCGAGGTTTATGGACTTCGGTATATTCGGTATATTCGGTAAGTCGGTATATCCGAGGTGGCACACTTATCGCTGCTTCATTATATTCCAATATGTACACTCTAAGTGGATTATATGCGAGGTCAACGCATGAAAGTTCGTTATATTTGAGGTTAACACATGACAGTTCGCTATATCCCAGGTGGCATACAAAGTTCCTTATATCCGAGATTACCGCACGTCCACGCGTGATCAAGGTCCCCGTTTCCGCTTGTACAAACCTTTCTATTGCAATCGCATTAACAATGTTGCCTAGCCTCCATATGACCGGATATGATAATTTCATTCCGTTGGAGCCGCGGCATGGAAATTAACCATTCAGAATGAAAATTCGCATGTCATACGTTGCTGCGTTTTGGGCTGCCATTTTTATCTGGACCACGCTCTACGTGTTGCTTACAGTTAACTATACGATTAATGTCTTCAGAATCAGAGCCGCTTCAATAGCAGTGAGACATGTCAAAATGTTGTAGCAACCGAGCAGCGATGGTATTCTCGAAATATCATAAACTGATATTGTTAGCATAATAGGCCTGCGTGTCGCCTCTAATTGCAAAAATGCGCGTGCCTCTAATAATTAAAGGTTAACTGTAGAATTTGCGCAATATCATTACAAGTTAACATGATTCGCCTCTTTTCTGGTGGCCGCCAGCACAGGCACTAATATCCCCCACAAAGCGCCTCTTTGCATCAAAAAGCTTAGTTTGCAATATTAGCAGCAGGCTTGCCTGAAGCAGGTGGTATATAGTGCGGAAAAAGGCCGAATAGATATCTTAAGTCATCAAAACGGGCTGGAAACGCCACAATTTGTCAAGAAAAGTGTTACTCTTGTTGTTTTATAAGTCACGCACTAGGAAGGAAAGAAAACACGCCTACATTGAAAAGCCACAAAATCATTAGTCGCTAGCGGCATTATGTTTATAGTTTCAAGTGTAAAGAACCATTTTGTGACTGTCAAAAACATTGTCACCTCTGGAAATTCGTTTGGAAATTGTTTTCTTTTTTTTTGGGGGGGGGGGGGGGGGAAGGAAATGGCGCAATATCCGTCTCACATCTAGGCGCGCACCTAAACCGCGCCGTAAGGGGAGGGATTGTACGTGATATACATAAAAAAAATGCAAACAATAATATTTTTTCATATGTGAGAGCTCAGTTTACACTTCTGAAACAAAAAAAACCGCACAGCCTTTCATTTCACTGCGATATCAGTACCAGTGGAACTCGGAGAAACTGCCTGCGTTATATGCATGAAGCCTCCACTCTCCATAAGCGCCCCACACCAGCCACTACCCAACCGAAACACCCTAGTTAAGAGGCTGCCTATCAGCCCATCGACACCCTCGAGCAACCTTTTCCACCCCACCTATTCCTCGCCACCCATCTTCCCCTTCCCGAAAATTTATGCCGTGTGTCGAAAGTCTCGGCTTAGGATAAAAACGTTTATTATGGTAAGTGCATAAAAGTGATCATCGAAGGTAAATTGCACAATTAAGCTATATGATTTTTTTAAATGTGAAAACATTACTAGCCCTGTTAGACAAAATTCCTTCGGCGACCGCAGTTGCTGCGGCCGAGACATGGTCCCAAAAAGATGTCATCCCAAGCAGCTCTCGTCTAGCCACAGAAGCGACGAGCGCGACGATGACTTACAGAACAGATTCTAAGAACAGCCACCCGCTGCCCCCATTCCCGCATGTCTCTGATGCGCCATTTGCACTTTGGGCATATCCGCAGACCTCTAAGTGGCACCAGTTTTCCCGATTTTCATATTATAATTGCGACGCAATCATTTGTGGTACAGCGTTCCGGGTTGTGCCATACGATTTCTTGTTGCACTCAGCATGCGTCTCTTAGTCAAGGTTTAGGCTAGCTCCCGAGAGATTCCAACCAACGACATGTACATTTAATCGTGTCTCCGTACTCGACTTTCGTTTCGCAGTTGTGAGAGAACCGTTCGTCGCACAGCGTTGCGGATGGTGTTATACGATTTCTCGTTTCAGATAGCACACAGCTGCTAGTCAGGTTAGAGGCTGGCAAGCAATAGGGATTTCAGCCTACGATATATAAACTCACAAAGAAACAATCATGATTTAGGTTCTACAGCCCGTAAGCAGTCTTATATGCCCTTTGTATTTTTTTATTATTCGCTGACTCTTTCTGCGAACGCTGTATTGGTCTTCGTCGCTCCGTAATGTTGCACGTTTCAGTCGTGAACGACAGCCCGAAACAGCAATAGTAGCCCTAAATTGTATTTATCTCATTTCAGCCTGTCATTATGGACATTTTGGCAATGTGATGCTCCCAATGTACACGGAATCGCTCTGTCTTTACAGTCTCTACGCTCTTGCTGCCCCTCTCTCGTAGGTTCCTTTTGCCCACCAAGTTCTTTCGAACATTAGAAAGCTGGGACATGTTTCGTTTGCACTGAGCAATGTAAGTGCGAATTGCAAGTTATTCGAGGGGTGAACTTCTGCCTCCCTGGCTGCACCATCATTTCCATAAAACATCGCACCGCAGTGTACTGCATGACAATTAAGTTTTCAGCATCCTCAACGCTAGCGCCATGCTGCTTTGCAATGCAGTATCCAGCAGCTACTTTGCACATCCGGCATCACTGCACCTGTCTTTCAGACCTGCCATATATAGCAGAAAGACCGTGACGACTTTAACTATCCAACGGCGTAGTGCTTTATTTAGTATAGTTGGGCGCGATGCCAATAATTTATGAAATGTTGCGTTCTCTTAATAAAGAGCCAAACGTTTGATGATACCAGCTTAAGGCTGTAAATTAGCTGCAAAATTATGGCTATCTTAAGCTGTGCCTTAAGCGTATGCCGCCACAGCGTTAATGGCTGTCTTACTTTTTCTTAAATAGTACATCTTTCTAATTGCACGCACTCATCAGCAAACAACAGTAGGAACGCTAGACGACGTACGCGTTACACCACGAGACACACGGGGTCCTCCTTTAACCACGTCGATTGAACGCGCCTCAATGGCCTAGTCATTGCACTTCTGGCTTCCGTTGGAGACGGTCGTGTGATTGGAACCTCTTAGCGCCCTTCGTTATCGGTCATGTCTGGCCAAGGTTTCGGTGAGCGACGCCCACTAGTGGCCTATCCCTTAGTTTTGCCTACGCTGCCTTCGGGAGGCGCATGAAGACAACGGTTTTCCTTCACTTCACTTCATTGCCGGGCGGCCTTTATCGCACACAGGTGTTCTAGACTTCTTGGCTAGCATTAGGGCCTTTCAAATGTCCCATGTGTGAATGTTGAAGCTAAAGACTGTGGAAGCGAAGGAACGACTGATGAAGGAAGGAGCACTAGAAGTGAAAAAAAAACGCTATTGTGCGGCCATTGAACCCAACAAACGTAAGTTCGTCTTCAAGGTACACTGGTTGCCCTCTACGTGTCGAATGAATCTGTGCAGAAGGCGTTTGAAGACTTTGGAGAAGTGACAGAAGTAACTGGCGAGCAGTGGAACAGTCCGGAAATTCGAAGACGTTGAATCGACAACCCACTGGCGCGAATGGTTCTCAATCAGGGGCTATTTATCGATGATTAACCCACATGTTCAAGCTTTACGGAGGTCAGGTGTTAGTGGTGGTGCCTGGACGTCCACCAATATGCCAACGGTGCAAGAGGACAAAACATATTCCACACGACTGCCGCACGCCAAGGTGCAGCTAGCGTCGCTCCTCCGGACACGAACGGTCATGATGCGTCCGCACGTATGCACGTGTGGCCAAGGGTACTGCCCCAACGCAAGACGGGAGCGAGCCGCTCATGGACGAAGAGGAAATGGAGAACGCTGGAGCTCCGCCCACTTCAGGACTCAGCGACGGTCCTGCTTTCCAGCAGCCGGAGCTGCCTGATGGCAACGAGAAGTCACAAGAAGGAGACCACACTGGAGAAACTACTGGCGAGAAGGTGGATGCTGCTGCGCCGCCAGAAGAGCAAATGAGGAAGGGCACTTCAGGCCGCCATGACTCCGAGACGCCGATGGATGCGACAGTCGCTTCCATTTAGCGACCTCGTGACTATGAAAAGGCACCGGCTACAGAACGAGAACTTCGTCGGCTAGAAGGGCATTGAAAAGGGGAGGAAGCCGAGAGGGGTAAGTTATCCTTGTCGAGGTCCTCGTAGCTCACTCGCGACGAGAAACCGAAGCAGTGAGCCTTATAGTCACTGTTTGTTTGCTGTGTGCACGCTAGGACTTATTTGAAGAAACCCCTAAAGGTTTGCACTCTTGACGTACGAGAATTTGCCTCGAAGCGTAAGCAAGTGCAGTTTAACCGACTGTTTGGCGACTTAGATCCAGATATTGCGGCTATTCAAGAGACAAAAGTTGAGGATGAACGACAGACAACATGGTGCTTGGTTCTCGGTCACGATTCAATATTTGTGTAAGCCATGCGGCTGGTTTGTCGGCGGGATGCGATCTTTTCCTGAGAAAAAAAAAGATAGGCATAGTAGAGTAAAAAATAGTAACTTTTGGAAGGGGGCGGTTTATCGCGCGCAGTTGAACCTGCAGGTGCAGATTAAACTTTGCCCAATGGTTCCCTGCGCACCTGAGTTGAGGTACTGAAAAAATTTAGCGGAGGCAGAAAAGTTTAAATGAGGCCGCATCATACTTTTAATGCATTAACGTATATATAATTTAGGCTTTTTTATGTTTCGGATGCAACCTAGCGTCACTGGTCTATAATACGTGCGAAATTATTCCTGTCGCATGTTTGATTTCATCCACTCTGTTGTAGTCATACTAGGGGTAACGCAAGCAGCTTCGTAAGCTCCGCGTTCCATCCACAAAGCAGTATTCACTCATTTGCTCTTTGCATCCGATCTATGGAGACGCCTGATTCATAAGATCGCTTCCAAATTTAGTACAACTATTGCTTCATCTCCTTGACTGAACAGAGCCTTGGCATCATCCTGGGATAAAGTCGTTGACTTGGCTATGGTGACTATATATTTTTCACTGATCAACAAAGTGAATCAGCATTTGATAACGTTCAAGACCGTTTACGCCTTTACCTCTAACTTTCTGCACATGATATTCGCTTTTCTTGTGGCTGTAGACTGGAAGTCGGTAATTCTGTTTAATTACTCAAAGACAAGCATAGAGGTTACCTTAGGAAATATACTGTAAATTCACCGAAATTGGATGGCTGCTAATGCAAACCGCGATTTTGCGTCACATCCACGAATGAGTGAAAACGACTTCTCTGAATTCTCCGTAACAATTGCAACATCTTCAAACGACGCGAGCGCAACGGTTCCTCTTTTCGAATGTCTTCTGTTGCATGTAAAGACATACTTTCATCTTTTTCAGAGAGTGTACCGCTCCTAAAAAAACATTCTCTGTTGTAGAATATGCCACATATCTAGTACGAATGTATAAAATAACAAATAACGGAAAACATACAATGAAAATTGATGAAGAATAAAAAGTTAAGTATACTTGATAAAATACACAGACAAAAGATGCAGCGATGATGTACAGGTAGAGCGAAACCTCGCACTGTTACAATTCCCGGTGTGGCTGAATTTTCCACCGCGTCAAAAAATATCCTACTGTTTACACATCATTGATGCAGGAGGAGGTGTATCGCCCTAGGCCTCATCTTACTGCTCGTCTGCGTGTCTGTGGAACTGAATGATGAAGCCTGTAGTGCGGCCTCTTCGCGAAGACCAGAGCGAACAAAACTCCCTCACATCACAGCAGTATATGGTAACACCTTGTTCTTGAGCTGGGCTGCCCTCTTCCACCAATGAACTTCTTCCCTCGCGCGCCAGCGGCTGCCGATCAAGTGACGAATGCAGCTGTAATACCATTGACGTAGCGCTTGACGCAAAGAATCTCTGACACCGAAGAGGCCATATATGACAACTGAGCATGGCAATGATTAACACTACAACTTCACCCAGTAAACGCAGCCTAACAGTAATGTCCTATGAATTAACGGGCCCTAAATCAGACGTCATCGGGCGTAGTGAAGTAAGGAGGAGAGATTAAGCATATATAGTGTGAAAATACGGGCACGTGCTATATAATCGCGGTGTAGTGGTTCGATGATACCAAGATGTGAAATTCCTGATCAAAAGGATTTAGCTGGCAAGATATAGGAATTCTACTGCAATAATAAGAAAGTGGCAGGTATCGGAAATAAGCTGAATAACACGTACAAGCTGACGGTTCTGCAGGCTACGCACTTACCGTGAATCCAGTCATGAAGACTAGGTAGTGGCAACGTTCTATGACGAAATCGAACCGTACCTAGTTGTAAAGACAGTTCACTAACTGTACTGGTGGGCGAACTCACTCTTAGGGTAGGGAAGGAATAGAAAGTGGACATTGAAAGAGCCCCAATGGCGACACTAAAACTCAGACTTCACACTGTTCTCTCACACTGGCATCGTGCAGGATGTGGGCATTCTCGAAAGGATGCTTTCTAAGGACCATAGGATGATAATGTCTCGAATTAGCCTAGACCTAAATAGGGAATCAAGGAAACTATAGACCAACAAGCCCATCAAGGGGTTAGCCATAAAAGGGAATATAGAGAAATTCACGATCTCGCTTTAACCGAAGTCGACGACGTGAATGTTTAAGCAATGAACGATAATCTCACAGGTATCATAATGGAGCGCCCAGTAGAAGTAGGTGGTAGGATGGTTAGACACAAGACGAGCAGCTCCTTCAGGAGCCAAAGACGTGAATAAAAAACGCGAGAGGAAAAGTCTTTGATGCCTCCTATAGAATAAAGCATGAGAAATTGCCAAAAGTAATCACTCAGTCTAAAGTAGCCGCCTGAGAAAAATTATTGCGAGGAGAATTGAGGCTCTTCTACAGAACGAACGAAGGCTCAAAGCGGTCAGTAGGAAGATAAGGAAAGGCAACAATCATATATACGCACTGAGAAAATAAGGGCTTGCCTTCCATAGGCAACACAGAATAGGGTAAACTTGGTGGTTTTTTGCGTCGCGGTATTATGCGCAAACGTGACGTGTGGCAAAATCTCGTCCCACGGTTTATGCACAACGTCAACGAAGATCATGATCATATCCACCAATGTTATGTTGAGCCGTTCCGTTAGGCTTGTTTGTGGATGATACGCTATTTTTCGATGGTCTGTACGGCTAAGGGCGGGTTCACACTGGCGAGTCACAAACGCCGCGCGGCCGATTTCGCTCAATTAGTTACGGTTTCCCAAGCACTAGCAAAGCGAGGAGGGAGAGTAACGAATCGACTTTAGCCCTGTCGCGCGACCTCCGCGACTCGCCAGTGTGAACCCGCTTTAAGAGTTGAGATGTCCCGCTGAAGCTGAGCTGTAAACGCCTTGCTTTGGACAGTAATAATGGTCGACGGGGCGCCGTGTCTAAGCACAATGTGGTTCATAAAGAAGTCAGCAACTTCGTCGCCAGTACCTCGCCCAAAGGCCTTCGTTTCAGCGTATCAAGTCAAGTAGTCTGTGGCCACGACAATCCACTTATGGCCAGTCGACTACAAAGGAAATGGCCCCAGAAGCCATGCCGACTTTGTCGAATGTCATTTGAGGCGGCTCGATGGACTGCAGCATGCGAGGGGCGTGAGTGCGGGTTTTTCCACCGCTGGCATTGACGGCGCGTCCTGACGTAACGCTTGAAGTAAGCCGCGGCCAGTAATAGCTCTTCCGGACCCGGGATAGGGTGTGAGTGAAGCTAAAGTGGCCGGAACTCGGTTCGTCGCGGCAGGCAAGGAGGACTTCGTGCCGAAGATCAGAGAGTATGACGAGCAGGTAAGTTCCCGCACTGGAAGTAGAGTTCTTCTTACAAAGCACCCCCTATGGAGCGAGAACGATGATAGCCCACGAGCTAGGTAGCGGGTATTTCAAGGTGCCCACCTTCGAGATGGTCGATGAGGAGCCACAGCTCGGCGGCGGCACGATGTTAGGAAACGAGGTCGGACGTGCTGACGGCTCCGAGGAAGCTATCAGCGTCGGTGGCATCTTGTGCAATGGGTTCAAAACGAGCGCGCGACAGGTTATCAGCGTCAGTGAGTTTCTGGCCGGACTTAAAGGTAATGGCGAAATCGAATTCCTGCAGGCATAATGCCCAAGGGTCCTTTAAATTTTTCAGCCAGCCCAACGAGTGATGGTGGGTGACGACACGAAATGGTCTGCCATAGAGGTATGAGCGGAACTTAGCGGCGGCCCAGACTACAGCCAAACATTGTATTACAGTACTCGAGTAGGTAGATTCAGCGCGCGAAAGTGCGCGACTAGAGTTAACGATTACTTTTTCGACGCCGTCGCTTGCCACTGAATTAGAACGGCGCCAAATCCAACGTTGCTTGAATCCGTGAGTACCTGCATGACGGCATCGTCGTCGAAGTGTGCCAGGATGGGGGCGACTGCAGCCGGCATCGGAACTCGTCGAAAGCCGTCTGCAGCTTGCTGCCCAAATAAAACGATACGTCATCCCGGCTTAGGTGCGACAGAGGGCTGGCGAGCTGGGCGATGATTTAATGAAGGGACGACAGTAGGAGCAGACGCCCAGGAACTGTCCGACTGGTTTTTATTCGGCGGAGACCGGAAAGTCAGCAGCGACAGCAAGTTTCTCAGGGACAGCGATATTCCGTCAGCCCTCACGTCGGGCCCGAGACACTTCAATTCTTTGAAACCAAAATCGCACTTCTGTGGTTTGACGGAAAGGTGGCGGGTCATACGGCTTCGAATACAGTAGGCGGTTCTGATGTTCTGTGAACGTTGTCGAAAAGATAATGACGTCGGAAAGATAAACAAGGCATGTCTGCCCCTTCGGACCTGTGAGCACGGAGTCCGTCATTCTTTGGAACGTTGCAGGAGCACTGTGGAGCCCGAATGGAAATACACGGAATTAGTAAATCCCGTTCGGTGTGGCGAAGGCGATTTTCTCACAGGTTGACGGTCGCATGGCGCCGCCTGCGAGCATCTCTCTGACATGTCATTGGATAGCTCCTCTCTCTCGAGGGCACACACGATAGGGCTGCTGATGGATGGCCCGAGCGGCTTCATATGTGTTAATTCGGTGCTTAACTATGGATATTTGTCCCACATTGGACGACGATGTGAAACACGCACCAAAGTCAAGCAAGAGGTCCTGCAGTTTCCCCTTTTGAGCGGGTGGAAGGCCTGGATTTATGACTACGTTATTGGCCACTTCTGGTTCAAGTCTAGGAGGAGTTTCCTCGCAAGGAAAGCATTGGACTACTTTCTGAACTTGGTTAACGTATGCTATTAGTATGCTACGACACAAATGGCGATGCTCATTAAAAAGTTGGCAACAAGTGCTTCTGTACAACCATCATGAAGTAAGCCAAGACCACGTGCCAAAAATATCCCATAATTAATAAGAGCGACACAGTTTGCTAGACAACCCGGAGTACCCGATGTGGCTCGTCGCAGGTAATTCTAGCAAGGATGCTGGCGCGGGGTGGCACCATGGTGTTACCAGCGGCAACTCGCAGTGCGGATCGGGAACCCTTGTGCCCAAGCTTCCCTGCGGCCATTTTGGTGGAAAACGCCACCAAGCGATTCGGGATGTCTATAGTGGCACTGTGCTCCCCAAAGAAAGTCCATTCCAAGGATGACATCTCGAGAGCATTCGCGCAGAACGAAGAAAGTATTGACGAATGTAGAGCCCCGCACCGAAACCCGGGCAGTACACACACCGAGTGGTGCGACAGGTCCGCCGCCCATACGAATGTCGCCCTTCCCACGGCGTCGTCACTTTTCTCAGGGTCATCGTAAGTCGTCTGCTAACGATGGAGTAATCCGCTTCGGTATCGACCAACGCGCTGACCTCCTTCGTGTCGACAAGGGCAGGGATGTCCAAGGAGATCGGCCCTTCAGCGCGGCTTGTCGGTGGCTGTTGGGAGCGACTCGAGCGCTGCGGCGGCGGAATCTCGTCGGCGATTCGGGGTTCAGCGTCGGGTGGTTCAAGCGGCGCTGCGGAGAAAACTGGTCGGTGGTGCGGCGGTCGACGTCGGGGCGATTGGATCGGTGCGTCGATGAAAACTGTGTGTCAGCGGGGCGTTCGACGTCGGGGTGATTTATTGGTGCTGCGGTGGAAGCTTTTCGGCGAATCGGCGGCCTCACCTCTAAAGGTCACCGGATCTAGTTTTCCCGAGGAGCGGTAGAATAACCACGTTGTGCTGCGGCATAACGTGAAATGACGCGGCACGGCGAATGCGATCGCGACTCGCGGCGTCTTGAAGGCGGGGGACTGCGCTGGCGGGTGAAGTAATCGGCGATGTCCTGAGGCCGCTCAGCAGGTCGTGGACATGGGCTGTGGGGGAAAATCCTCGCAGTCTCAGTTGAAGATAAGGGCACCGCCGGACGAGATGACCTGCCTCGCCACAGTGGTAGCAGATAGGTCATTGATTTGGGGAACGCTATGGATCAGCCGTCCTTGGCGCCTGGCGCCGATAATTCTAGTACGGGAGCGATTGCGCAGCGAGCACCGCGACCACTGGAGGAGTGTAAGGAGAGGGGCCAGGATGTGGGGCACGACGTCCGCATACGACGCTGCAACGGATGGGGCCGGTTGCGGCGCTGGAACGACCGCAGCCACCGGTGCCCTGAGTGCGTGCTGGACTGCCTAGCGGATGACGCCAGTCAGACAATGGACGCCTGTGGGAAACACTGTTTAGAGTTGCTGCAGCTCTTCGCGGACCACGGAGCGGATGAGTTCGCAAAGGGAGCTCGGATTTGTCCCGGGATTGTAGTCGACCTGGTCCAACGTGGACAACGTGGGTGCTGGACGCTGTTGCTGGGTATACTGACAGGACCTCTGCCGCGCCAGTTTCTCCGTATGCACAGCCTCAGCGAGAAATTCCGCGACGGTGTTGGGCGCGTTACGATGCTGGAAAAGAGCTGATCTTTGACGTCACGCATCAGGTGCCGGAGCTTTCCTTCACTCATGGCCTGGTAGGCGCGGTGTCAAAGTCACGTCACATTTTCGAAGTACAGTGCGAAACCCTCGTACTGGAGTTGAATGCGAGAGGTGAGGGCACGCTCCACACTCTTCCGGTGGTCACTGCTGGCGTACGTACTCAGAAGCTGACGGCGGATGGCCGGTCACGTAGACAATGGGCTCTCGCGATTCTCAAACCACATCCGGTCAGCGTCTTGCAGGCTGAATTCGAATTACAATGAATGTTAGTCAGGTAGGCAAAATTTCTGCAGTGTTATTCAGCCCGTGTTTTCGGGAGGTATACAAAGAACTGAATTGGTGTCAGTTGGGGATAAATATTTAAGCAGAATATCCTTACTATTCTGCGATTCGCTGATTACCTAGGCTTGTAAGCTTATCTTGGGACGAGCTGCAGAACACTGTCGCGGGTCTAGACAGGCAAAACAGAGAGGCGGAACAAAAATATTATGAAGAATTTAAAGGTATGTTCATTAGTCTAGGAGAGGCACCATCGCTCACGCTAGGCAGTATGGCACTGAAAGTCAGAGAATACATCTACTAGGAGCAGGTGGTAACCGCTTGCCCCGGTTGACGAGAAAGAAAAAATTTGGGTCACTTAAGCTCCACCATCAAGGGTATTACGCCGCAATAGTATTAACACTGTCATGTACGCGATTGTTTGTTAAAAATGACAGAATTTACCCCCAAAAAGTAACTAAAATTCGTAGGTTCTACGCTGAGAAATCAAATGAAGACGTTATACTACTCTCGCGCCATCTGTTGCGACAGCAGCGTACACCACATCGCACGAGCTTTCTGGTGATCGCCACTTGATGGCGCCAATTTACCTCTTCAAGCAAAGAGGATTTTAGCTCGCATCGACCACGGCGGGTTTTGTGCAATACGGGACGTTTATGCTGTCGCCTAGTAACTAGGCGAGTGAGAAAAGAGTGAAGGGCATATTGCTGACAACCACGTTATGATTACCACCTTTGCAGTATCCCTCCAGAAATTAATATAAAAGAGCTGTATCTTGTCGCTGCTTACTCAATGGGCAGAAAATTGGTGCCTAACAAAACGCTCTACAGCACTGCAAGTTATGCAAAACCGGGGATTACAATGATGCAGATAACAAAAGCGAGTTGAAACCAAGAAGCTTTAGCGCCACAAGTCAGATCATGTAATGCCAAGGCAAGACACCCGATGTGCCCTTAGGAAGCTAGCAGAAAAGAAAAGAAGGGAACTGTCGCAGAGAGTAGTAGAAAGTAATGTGGGTGGACGCAAATAGTAAGGCTGCGAGCAGTAGATGGCCGCAGCTAACACAACCATTGGTTATTTGCAGGGACATTGTCCTACAGTTTTCATAATCACACTGATGATTATCATACCCATCTCAGATGTTTGCTGCGTTTAATGTTAACCAAGCGAGTAACAATCCACAATGACGTAGATTTGCACCACATGCTTCCGCCGAACTTTTATCCGCATGTTTGCCCTTCGTTACCGCATTTTTGGCGTCATCTGTAGCCTCAAAATATCGTGAGATTGTTCCATAAAACAACTAGGAGGGCTTCGTTATTCGTGCAATAAGCCCTAAAACAATGCCGTTAATTTAGTCTCGCATAATTGCTCGTGATCATTATGGTATGCGCGAACTGCCTCGGTGAACCAGAGGCGCACTTGCCACAAAGGACTTAATGTTTGAGGCTATTTTGAAACGTAAAATTTTTAGGAAAATCAAACTGTAGGATATTGTTTCTTTAAGTAACGATTCATTTTAGAATGAAATTCACCGAGGTTATATTTTTAATTCAAACCGTTCAAATTATACAGCCAAACTTCTAACCCCCTACTCACCTCGCGAAACAAAAGGCATATGTTTTCTAGAAAATAATTATATAATCTTTAGACATTTATAAACGTTTCTTTTTTGTTTTAGTTCTAGATTATTATTTCCTTCTTATCATCTATCTCTATTCTTGCTTCTGTTTAATATCTAACATGTGCACAAAAACAAATCAAGACTATTTGAACATATCGGATGGTTGTTTCATTCAACCAACACTGAAGTTTGTTTTGTAGGACGCGATGTGCCATTTCAACAATGGTAACAAAAACATTCTAGACCTCCTCAAGCGCAATGAGATGAAACCTGATCGGACACTGTAAGCCTGTCTGAAAGGTCACCTGCAGAGGATTGGAAGATCCTGTTATCATCATCATTTCCCCTTTATTCTCGTCTTAACATTAAAAATTTACAACATAAATTCAGGACCAATCTACTGATATCCAAAAAAAAAAAACTTGATGCGATAAAGCAAGCTACCTCAAGAGCGGAAACTAAGAAAAGGGACTCTAAGAGGCAGTTGAGCTACAAATGTTCTTTATTTTTGCTGTTTTTGACATTGCTTTTTGGCATTTGAATTGTTTGCAATCTTTTTTGGCGTTTCTTGAGGGCCCACTTTTTCTGTTTCTTGTTACAACAGGTTCTTTTTCCTGAAAAACAGTTACATTGAAACTTTGTCGCTTATTACATATGTAGCTGTGCAATCAACCAAAAAAATTAAAATCGTACAGGTGTTTTTCCTAAAATTTTTACGTTTCGAAATAGCCTCAAACATTAAGTCCTTTGTGGCAAAAGTGCGCCTCTGGTTCACCGAGGCAGTTTGTGCATACCATAATGATCACGAGCAGTTATGCGAGACTAAATTAACGGCATTGTTTTAGTGCTCATTGGACGAATATCGAAGCCCTCCTAGTTGTTTTATGACACAATCTCACGATATTTTGAAGCTACTAATGACGCCAAAAATGCGGTAACGAAGGGCAAACATGCGGATAAAAGTTCGGCGAAAGCATGTGGTGCAAACCTACGTCTTTGTGGATTGTTACTCGCTTGGTTAATTTAAACGCAGCAAACATCTGAGATGGGGTATGATAATCATCAGTCTGATGAAAACGCAGCCGACCGCGGCGGCTGCGTTTTTATGGAGGAAAAACGCAAAGGCGCCCGTGTGCTGTGCGATGTCAGTGCACGCTAAAGAGCCCCAGGTGGTCGAAATTTTCGGATCCCTTCACTACGGCACCTCTTCTTCCTTTCTTCTTTCACTCCCTCCTTTATCCCTACCCTTACGGCGCGGTTCAGGTGTCCAACTATATATGAGACAGATACTGCGCCATTTTCCTTTCCCCAAGAACCAATTATTATTATTATTATTATTATTATTATTATTATTATTATTATTATTATTATTATTATTATTATTATTATTATTATTATTATTATTATTATTATTGTTACTGTGGTTTTGCTCACAAACGATGTCGTTACGTACGCCTAACAAGGTGGCTATGCGGCTATGGTGTACGACTGCTGACCACCGGGTCACGGGTTCGATCCCGGCCACGGCGGCCCTATTTCGATGAGGCAAAATACGAAAACGCCCATGCGCTGTGCGACGGCAGCGTACGTTAAAAAAACCCACGCGGTCTAAATTAATCCGCAGCCCTTCAGCAAGGCGTCCTTCATAATCTGAGTGGCTTCGGCACGTCAAAACATCGCCGTCAGCAAAAAATGTCATATGTAAACAATTGTTTTTGGTCACTGGAATATCATGCAACCAAAATTCACACGCTCATTAATATTCTCATGCATCGTAGAGCACAAGTCCATAGCTGTATCACTGCAAAAACCGCTTGCTTTGCTAAGAACAAAATAAAATTATGGCAGCGGGGGTAAAATGCATATTTAGTACATTTTTTTAAAATAAAAGCATAAAAATTTGTCTTTGCATGTGTTTGAACGCTTTGGTTAGAACAAAAAATATAGTTTTGAAGAGATGCAATACGTTGCTCAATTATTGACTGTTCCTACAAATAAACTGGTTTCTCACAAAGTGGCCTCATACCTTACTGACTACAGGGAATAATTAGTACGCATATTTCGGGATTTGGCCTACATCATTTCAAGCTAAACAATTTTCCTTATGGCCTTGCTAGTAGTTTTTCTAAATTACGTCACTGGGTACGGCAAAATTGTACGCCGAAAATCTTCTTGGGATAGTTTCGGGAGACATCCTCTGTTTCGACACTCTGCATGAAGCAGTGGCTAGTCAGTAACGTGAACGCTTGCGCAGGGTTTCAAGATTCATGTGAAGAGCGGAAAAAGCTAATGTCTTCATGGGGTGCCTTTCCACAGAAACTGGAGGGAATGATTTTCTATACAAGTGCCGTTTTGTGCTCCCATTGAACTGAGACAACAGTAAAACACTCGCGCTGGTGGCTATAAAAGCCAAGCGACATTTCCTGACGGCAGACTAATGGCTCTCAGCACACTGTCACATACAAATAACCTTACGGAAGAATTCCTGAACATGGAAAATGCTGCAAATAAAAGAAGTGGGAACGTGATGCGTCAGTCGAAGCGAATACATCGAGACAGAGGAGCATTATTCGTCGTGTGTTAGTAACCATGGGCAGCGTTGGAGGAAGGTACCGAAACAAATTTGGAAGGCAGTCCTTCTGCACGCTTTTTAGAAAAGAAGCCGCGCGTACCCGCCCTGGCGCCATGTGGATGCCTAGGCAGAACGTCAACTAGAGGTATGCATGCATGCACAAGACGGCGGGCCAACGTACATCCCTTGGCTTCTAACATGTTTTTGTGTACCCTGGGTGACCACGGTGCCACAGCCACCGTAGTCCTGCGTAAAGTCAGCAATAGAACACCAGTAAGGAAGGGTGTCAGGCAGGGAGACCAGATCTCGCCAATGCTATTCACCGACTGCTTACAGGAAATGGTATTCCGAGGCCTGTATTGGGAACAGTTGGTGATAAGAGTTAATGGAAAATACCTTAGTGATCTGCGGTTCCCTGATGACATTGCCTGAATAAGTAACTCAGGAGATGAAAGGCAAAGCATGATCAATCATTTAGACAGGCAGAGCAGAACGGTGGGTCTGGAAATTAACACGCAGAAAACTAAAGTAGGGTTCAAAGATCTCGGACGGGAAGTGCAGCTTACAACTGGCATCAAAGTGCTGGAAGTTTTAGAATCCGTCTATAAAGGGTAGGTAGTCCCCGGTGATCCGAATCACAATAATGAAATAAATTGAACAATAAGAATGGGTTGTCGCGCATTTTTCAGGCTTGCTCAGATCATGAATGGCAGTTTACCAATAACCCTCAATATAAAAGTATATAACGGCTGTGTCTTACCGGTACTCACGTATGGGGCAGAAACGTGGAGGATAACGAAAGGGGTTCAACTTAAGAGCGGCGCAGCGAGCTATGGAAAGAAATATGACAGGTGTAACGTTAAGAGAGGAAGAGGGTAGAGTGGTTCATGGAACAAGCGCGGGTTAATCACATGCAATCGAAATCAAGAGGAAGGAATGGGCTTGGCCAGAGCATGTGATCTGATGGAAAGATAATCGATGTCCCATAAGGGTAGCTAATTGGATATCAAGAGAAGGCAAGAATAACAGAAAGCGGTGGACCGTTGGGTGGGCTAATGAGATTGAAAAGCTTGCGGTCATACGGTGGCCGCAGCTGGCAAAACAAGGAGGCTTGCTTAGCGTCCGAGCCTTGTTCATGGCAGCTCCGCTACACGCTCGCGACAGCCGGTCTATATACCCACACGACCACGTGGCTAATACGTGGTATCCCATGGTCTTACGAGACCCGCATATCATGTCATCACGTGGCTTCACATTGCCCCATCGAATTTTCTTAAGGTCAAAGATCAAACCGAAGGTCGCTCAATGCCAAAGGTCAACTAAAGATCATGTGTCAAGGTCAGGGGTGAAGGGTTCGACAACATAACTGTGCCACATATGGTCATAGACGGCTAACGTGCTGAGGCAGGTCATTCAAGGTCATTCTCCGGCCTACGCTACGACTGCTTTACCTAGCGTGCTGAAGCTTTTGGCTTCAAAGGTCACTAAGCAACGTCGATAGTGACTGGCCAATTTGGTATGAGTAACCCTCAAGTGAAGACCACCTATGCTTCTATATCCGTGTAACCGCTGGCAACTAAGAACAGCTTTCAAGCACAAAAAACGTTGTGATGTTCCCGAACCTCTCCGCTATACATTATTCGAAATGTCTGTGTAAAGTGCTGCATGTTGTAACAGCCTGGAGGCCATTCTACACGAATACATTTTGTTCACGCCACGTTTGGAACAGTCAAAGCCGGCTCAAAGGCGGCCGGAACAAAAAAAAAAGTTTCGTTTAAAACAGCCTCCACATACTTACCAAACAGCATTCTTCTTTATAACTTTTTAAATCACTTCATTACCGAGATTACAGATGATAAATACACAGGGGTTATATTAACAGATGACTTAACATCAACAGCCCATTAGCAACAATTGTTCATAAGTATTTTCCAAACTATGCTTTCTGAGGCGCGAACGTATAGACGCGCTTGTTGAGCGCGAACAACGAATTTATTATATGGGCGTTCTATTAAGTTTCCGTATTACGGGATCCGTACTTCAGAAAGATATTTATGGCAACTACTACAACTACGGTAGGGGTCTCCAACACGCGGCCCGCAGAGCAGTGGCCTGCGGCCCGCCGACCCTTCAAGCTTCACTTAATACTCCGGAAGCTCTTGCCAGCTTTATGAGTCAACTTTACCACCAGACTTGTTTTCTAACTGTTCTCAAAAGCAGCGGAAGTAACTGGGAGTGTAAGCTTCATTATTTCCCACCTCGTTGCAATATCAGCGGAACCTTTCATCGATGGGTTATCTGTTTGTAACAGCTTGATTGAAGCAGCAGACACTATCTGTCCTGCATGAGAAGGTATCCAAAATATGAGCCTTTCATCAAATACGGTTGCGGAGAGTGTTAACTAGGTAGGCCACGACGTTTAAAACGCCTTAATGAACCGATGTCTGGAATTCCAATTCTTTTCTGTCCCCATTGACGAAACGAACGCCGTTACAGACAACGCGCAGTGTGCCATATTCAGTAGGGACGTACGCATAACACGAGGTAACAGAACTTCTGGACATTGTTCCTATTAATTCCACCACTTCAGGAGCGGACATCATTTCAGTGCTTGAAGGAGTTGAACGCGCCGGCTTTCAGTGGGCGGACGTTGTGGGAGGCAACCGACTTTGCTCTATCAATGTCAGAAGCACTGGCGGTTTTGAAGGACCTTTGCGAAAGAAGCTCGAAGGGGTCGGAGTCACTCAACAATTTGTGGCGGTGCTGTGCGTCTTACACCAAGAAGCACTATGGAGCAAAACACTGACTATCAAATCTGTCATGAACTCTATTGCTTGGTGTAGTGAGCTTCACTCGTTCATGTCTTTATTACAAGAGGAAGAACGCAATCATAACTAGATCTATATGACATGAATGTCCGCTGGGTGAGCCGCGGAAAAGTTCTGAAGAGATTTTTTGACCTCAAAGAGGACATCGTCAGCTTCATGAACGAGAAAAATAAGCAAAATGCTGAGCTGTATAATAAGAAGAGGTCTCGTACCCCTGCGTTCTTGAGAGACATATGTGATCAACTCACCACCGCGAACGTAAAACTTCAAGGGATACAAAAAATCATAGCGAAAAACAGCGAGGACTTCAGTGCATTTTAGGTAAAATTACAACTGGCAGTGCCATATAAAAAAAAAGGAATGAGCGGGACCGCTTTCCAAATATCAAGTCACCAGGACAGGTTGGCCATAGTTTTCGCGAATTTGCTCCGCAATCTCGAAAAAGAATTTAAAACTCGGTTTTGAGACAATTACATCCTCTTCAGTCAAAATATTTTCTGTGAGTGCGGTAATATTCAGTCTGAGTTGGAAACGGAGGTAACTGAACTGAAACAATCACCACATTAAGGCAGAAGTTAGAAGACGCAGGGTCCCGGAGTTCTACACTTTTTGAGAAAAGAATTTTTCCAACTCTGCGGCACCATGCGACAAGAATGATTCCCTTTTTTTCGGAGGTACATACTTGAGCGGGAACCTCGTTTCTTTAATTTCTTTATAAAACTACGTCGTCTCTTATAGTCTCTTTATCATAGATGATATATTACCACCTCAGAGCCAACGCGCGAATCGCATATGCACAAGATCTAATGCCGGATATTGCATCCGTTGTCGTTGCTAAGCTTCGCCAGACATACAGCCTGAAGGAAGGAAAGCTGTGCTAGTTGGGTTACGTTCGTTTTAAAAGAAAAAATACAGCGCGAACAGAGACGACGGAGGAAGTGCACAACACAAGCGCTTGTGTTGTGCACCTCTTCTTCATCCATCGTCTCAGTTCGCGCTGTATTTTGCTTTTAAAACACAGCCTGTAGCATGGTTATTACTGAAAGGTAATTCCTGCGTTTAAAAAATAAAATTTCTTCTGGTGAAGACCATTTATATTCGTCATTTTATTTAATGCACTGCAGGACTGGGTCTCTTAACACTACCCCCACAAAAAAAAAAGCCATTGTGGTTGACTCCCTCCCACTCTTTGCTTCTCTGTTATTTTCTGGCTTCTGGCCGACGAGAGGCGAAATTTTTTCATTGCAGCTCGGACAGCAATATGAGTTGGGGCCCCTGACATACGCCATTACTAAAAGCGAACCATATCACAAGGTGCTTGAAGTGCGGAGAAAGGTTCGCCCTTTAATACTTATGCCTAACCTTTTAACACATAAACTAAAGATACCTCCACCTTCTTAAACAGCAACGCTCACCGTGAACAAGCAACTTCGCAGTTCATTTTTTAGAGCAGATTTTTGTTTGGGCGAAAACATTCGAGCAAATTGGTTTTGTGAACCGTTTATGTTGGGAACTCTCTTCCCAGGGTTATTTTTCAGACATTTAGCTGTCACAATGCCTTTGAAGAACATTGTTTTCCCTGATTCGGCGTTGGATTGTTTTGTTGTACACTTCGCGACCTCTTGAGCTGCCTTTTCTTTCTGCATTGTTTTTCATGTCCTAGCTTTGTATTGGCTCTCGTCCGAAGTCCTAAAATTCTTAGACTGCAGAATATTTAACTCAATAAATATATATACAAACAGCCCGAACTATCAGCACCGTTATGTACAGCTTTTTATTTCTGCAACACTCACTGTGTTTGGACAATATTTTATGTGCTTTCTATTTGTATTCCTACGCTTGTTCATATTCATTTCGGGCGGAAACAGTTGTGGGAGTATCCGGAAATTTTGTGAGAGAAATCCATCTTCGTTAAATGTACGATTTTTCACAACAACAGCGTCCCGTCGCACTCTGCTTGCCTGTTTGCCATCGTTTGTCCCCGTTTCGAAGAGTGAAAAAAGTAAACAAAAGCAGCGCATGAGCACTCGGCCGAGTGCGCCGTGTTTATGTTGTCACCGAGGCACCAAAACACACCGGCAGCAATCCCAGGGCGAAAGATGGTATTTAGGGACAATCAACAGATCGTCAAGAATGATTGAGCGCACAGCCGCTGTTCTTTTCGACTTCCCTCTGCGCTGCCTTCAAGGAAGCGGACAACGACTGCTTGACTCTCGAGGAGCTGCTGCTCTCTCCGCGCGCGTTGCGAGGCGAGTGAGTGCAGCCAATGCGTATCGCGGCCTGTGACCTATCACGATCTTTAAACAAACGATCGCGCGTGTTTGCGCTATTAGGTCGCGAAACACTTCATTGGCCACATTCCTGCGGGCTGCTCCGAGCGGCTTCTGTTTGACTTAAGGAAAATATAAATATATAAAAAATATATTATATAATATATGTATATAATGTAAAAATATAATATATAAAAAATATTATCATCATCAGCCGGACTACACTCACTGCAGGACAAAGACCTCTGCAATATTTCTGTAAATAAAACAGTCTAGTGCAAACTGGTGCAACCCTATTGCATCTAATTATGCTTCGAGGAGCACAAGCTAATTGCATAAATACGTCGAGGCTATTCTCCTGGAGACCGCCAAACCCAGCCGGGAATATCTGATGCAGGCTACATGTTCTGGCTGTCGATGGCAACTCTGCATAGCCGTCTTGGAATAAGATCATAAGTAACCTATAGAAACCTATAGTAACCTATAGAGGTCGGAGTGGCCAGCGTACAACGCGATCCAGGAAAATGTTTTTCTCGAGCCAGAAAAAGGTAGATTATTTGAAAACTATCCTATATTAAAGCAATCAGGCAAATACAGAGGTTTAGTTACTTACTATTAATGCTGTTCTGATATGAAAAATTTTGCGAGTAGACATTACGCGCCTCGGACACCATATAGCGCTACCTTTATCTTCCAGACGGCCAGTTTGCAGCGATGCAGCATGAACAGCTACTCTATATGCATTTCACAATAACAGTTCCCTTTTTTAAGCCTGCACCAAACGCCTCATTCTGATCGAAGCACTGCTGGAATCAATAACTGCTAGAATCGACAGGCATAATATAAACACCGCTTACCATACGACGACCGACTTTTTAATATATAAAAATAGCATCATCAGCCGGACTACACCCACTGCAGGAGAAACACCTCTGCAATATTTACGCAAATAATACTGTCTTGTGCCAACTGGTGCAACCTTATTGCATCAAATTTCCTCATCTCATCCGCCCTCCTGACATTCTGCCCCTCCCCGCCAGACTTGCTTTCTCTTGACTCTCTTCCGCTAACATAAGTTACCACCTGTTATCCGTCTTCAAATGACATGCCCTGGCCATGCCGCTTTCTTCTTCTTGATTTCGTCTAGAAAATTATCAACTCGCGTTTGTTCCCGGACCCACCCTCCTATCTTCCTGTTAATGTTAACGTTAAAGTGTAATATTAATCTTACCAATATTTTTCGATAGCTTGCGGCGCTGTCCTCTCTTTATGTCGAGCCTTTTCTTTAGCCGTCCTATTTCTCCCCATGGGCCAGTACTGGTGATTTGCACCTGTTGTGTCCTGTCTTCCTTGGAGATACTGATTTGGGCTATTCACGACCTGAGAGTTCCCGCCAGGTTTACTACATGCCATTTTTATTCTCCTAGCTATTCCACTCACGACGTTCTAATCGCCGGTTGCTACATATCCTAATTTTATGTAATAGGTATATAGTTTTCAACGCATCTCTGCCTACCCTAAACTGCTATGCCCTTTTGAGACTATTGAATGATGAAAGATTTTTTTTTTCCATATCACTTTTTTAGTGCAGCGGTGTGCCTTGCATGTCTAAGTCCTCGTTCATGCTGTGTAATTCTGTCAGTTACCTTGATAGTAAGTGTGATAAGCAAATCGGCGATAACCTAAAAATTCCTCCCTTTGCTTTCATTGCAAGCTCTGAAATGTAAATCTCTTAATGCCTCCTGCAAAGACGCAGTGAGTAGCATTTATTACCGCGTCTCGCTGATTTACACCCTTTATAACTGCGATTTTATTCCTTTCTTTTTGGAGGCCTATGGTGACTGTGCAGCAGCTGTGTTCAGTTTCCAGTGTCCTTTCATATGCCTCTTACACACCTTTGCTCCATAATACTTGCTTTACTGCTGAGGTTTTAAGTGTGGTAAAATGTTTTTAATAATCTTTGAAGGCAACATGTAGGGGGCTGGTCGTTTTTATTTCTCTATCATGTGAGTAACGATATCGATATGGTCTATTCCTGAGTAGTCCTTGGGCACGGCAGCAACAGCGGCATGCGGATGCATAATCCTTTCGTCTATCTTGTGCAGCTGATTGCCTCTACGCTGGTGACATCGACGCCACACCACAGCCCTGGCCTCGTGACGCAGACCGTACTGCTGCAGCAGACGAACCACTCCTGCTGCTTCCAGCCTGTGACAGCGGTGGTCAACGACACCTTCGGCTACCTACGAGAGACGTCAACGACGCTGTGCATCGACGGGCCCTCCAGCTCTCCCCAGATGGCGTACTGGAGCCCATTCTGCATAAAGCGAGGACAGACCAGCGCGAACATCATTGGGCACGGCAGCAACAGCGGCATGCGGATGCATAATCCTTTCGTCTATCTTGTGCAGCTGATTGCCTCTACGCTGGTGATATCGACGCCACACCACAGCCCTGGCCTCGTGACGCAGACCGTACTGCTGCAGCAGACGAAGCACTCCTGCTGCTTCCAGCCTGTGACAGCGGTGGTCAACGACACCTTCGGCTACCTACGAGAGACGTCAACGACGCTGTGCATCGACGGGCCCTCCAGCTCTCCCCAGATGGCGTACTGGAGCCCATTCTGCATAAAGCGAAGACAGACCAGCGCGAACATCATTGGGCACGGCAGCAACAGCGGCATGCGGATGCATAATCCTTTCGTCTATCTTGTGCAGCTGATTGCCTCTACGCTGGTGATATCGACGCCACACCACAGCCCTGGCCTCGTGACGCAGACCGTACTGCTGCAGCAGACGAACCACTCCTGCTGCTTCCAGCCTGTGACAGCGGTGGTCAACGACACCTTCGGCTACCTACGAGAGACGTCAACGACGCTGTGCATCGACGGGCCCTCCAGCTCTCCCCAGATGGCGTACTGGAGCCCATTCTGCATAAAGCGAGGACAGACCAGCGCGAACATCATTGGGCACGGCAGCAACAGCGGCATGCGGATGCATAATCCTTTCGTCTATCTTGTGCAGCTGATTGCCTCTACGCTGGTGATATCGACGCCACACCACAGCCCTGGCCTCGTGACGCAGACCGTACTGCTGCAGCAGACGAACCACTCCTGCTGCTTCCAGCCTGTGACAGCGGTGGTCAACGACACCTTCGGCTACCTACGAGAGACGTCAACGACGCTGTGCATCGACGGGCCCTCCAGCTCTCCCTAGATGGCGTACTGGAGCCCATTCTGCATAAAGCGAGGACAGACCAGCGCGAACATCATTGGGCACGGCAGCAACAGCGGCATGCGGATGCATAATCCTTTCGTCTATCTTGTGCAGGTAAGAAGACGTTACGGCAAATGTCTTCGCTCAAATGATCCGTTTCTTCTTGTGCTGCCGTGCCCAACGCAGCTATGTCCTTTACTGTGTGATCTGGCAATGCATGTGGCGGATTTGCTGTTGTTGGCCGGGGACATCGAGACGAACCCCGGTCCAGATCTCGCTCAGATTTCCAAGCAGCTAGAGGCAATTGCCGGAGACATAAAAAAGCATCAAAGAGGAACGACTAGCATCAATTGAAGCTAAATTGGTAAACATGGCTGCCCTTGAAAAAAAATATTGGACTGCATAGACCAGGTCGCCAACATGCAAAAAGTCGTTGCCTCACTTGAACTCAAACTTGATTACTTGGAAAACCGATCGAGGCGGAGTAACCTTTTAGTATACGGCATTACAGAAGATCCTGATGAAAACAGTGAGTCCTTAGAACAGATTTTTAATGAAGGCATTGCTAAAGATATCCTTAAAATTCAACCTGTCGCCATTGAACGCATACATAGGTTGGGAAAGCCTTCAGCTGAAAAAACCAGGCCTGTAATACTTAAACTTCTTGGCTATCGCGAAAAGACTCTTGTGCTAAAAAACTGTAGTAAACTTAAAGGTAGTGAATATGCGATCAGTGAAGATTTTTCAGCCCGAGTACGCGACGTAAGGAAAAAGTTGTGGATTAGTGCAAAAGCATTGAAAGATTCCGGGGCAAAGGTTGCACTAGTGTTCGACAAAATACGCATAAACGGTGAAATGTCCCAATGGGATGAAGAAAACAACTGCCGAGTACCCGCAAAGGCAAAGACAAACGCGACAACTAACTCGTGTCCCGAGACAAATGCGAGTACAAGCCAAAAAAACGAACATGGCAAAGCACCAAACCTACGCCCCCGCCATCCCACAAAACGAAACAGATAGCTTTTGCAAATGTAAATGCGCGAAGTATACTTAATAAACTTGAGTCACTAGAATCTCTCCTTATCGGCCTCGAACCTGACTTCATAGCGATTACAGAAACTTGGCTCACTGGCGATATCAGTGACGAAGAAATTGCCCCACCAAACTATGCTATCGTGCGCAAAGACAGGATAACACGTGGAGGAGGAGTGGCTATACTAATTAACAAAAAAATTCCCTTCGAAATCTTACCAGAAGTTGAGGGTGGCGAGGCACTCTTTTGTAAGTTGTTATTTGGAACGAACACTGTCACTGTAGGTTCTGTTTACCACAGTCCTTCGGCAGATCAGCCTGCATTGGTCTCGCTGTATGAATATATGCAACAATATGTTCAAAAATCCAGACTGATCCTTCTTGGGGACTTCAACCTACCAGATATAGATTGGCAAAGCATGTCGTACCGCTCACCGTGTTCTGAAACTCTTTTTGATATTATGTTTAGTTTTGACTTGTTCCAAGTTATCAACGAGCCTACACGTGTTCAAGGTAGTGCATCTAACATTCTTGACCTCATCTTCCTCAGCAATCACTTTGCGATCGATCAAACCAACTTAGCAGTCCTCGATGGCATATCAGATCATAAGCTAACATTGTGCACCACACCCATTCAAGCAACAGCAGCTCGTACTATCTCGAAAACTACTTACCCAGACTTCACAAACGCTGATGATTCAAGCATACTTAATTACCTCATTTCGGAGTACGAATCGTTTGAAGAACTCGCTAATTACCAAGGTACAAATATAGATACGCTGTGGGGAAGCTTCAAGGCCATTGTATCGCACTGCATCAAAACCTTTGTACCATTGAAGTCCAAACGAACAAATACGCGTAACCCTTGGATAACACGCGATATCATTCATGGGAAACGCAAAGTAAAACGACTAAGGAAATTACTAAAATCAAAAAATGACTCTCAGGTAAAACATAAGCTCGCGAACGCCATCCGTGAAATGAAAGCAAAAATTATGGCAGCGAAAACAAACTAATTCTCAGTTACGCTTCCTAATTTTTTAAAACACTCCCCTGGAAAATTTTGGAAATACCTCAGCCCCAAAACACAAGAAGACAACTTCAATTGGCAAGGACAAAATCAAAATTTTGCAAATTCCTTAAATACATACTTCCAATCTGTGTTCACAGTTGACGATGGCTGCACACCGGAGAGTATTCAGCGCATTCAAACACCGCTAGACATGCCAACAATAACTGAGACAGGCGTGCTCAACCTACTATTATCAATAGACACAAAAAAAGCAAATGGTCCTGATAATATTCCAAACACTTTTTTGCAAAGATATGCTGAAGTCAACGCGAAATATTCACATTTATTGTTCAATAAATCTTTATCAACCTGTAGTCTAGCTAATGAATGGAAAATAGCGAAAGTTATTCCTATACACAAAACAGGAAGCAAAGATGACGTTTCAAATTATAGACCAATATCACTAACGTGCACGGTAGAAAAATTATTGGAACACATCATACTAAAGCATATCACCAGTTATGTTAAGCAAGAAAACATTTTATCGCCTGTTCAACATGGATTTCGAAGGGGACTTTAAACTATCACCCAATTACTCGAACTAACACATGATTTGTTCCAGAGCATTGATAACCAAAAGCAAGTTGACTTGATTGCACTTGATTTCTTTAAGGCGTTTGACAGAGTAAGCCATAAAAAACTAATTAGCAAACTTAGATCAACTTTAGGTAACGGCCCTATTATAAACTGGATCGAGGACTACTTAACTAACCGATCTCAGTATGTTGTAGATAACAATGAAATTTCTTCTACTGCGCTCGTTACGTCGGGAGTACCCCAAGAGTCCGTCCTTGCTCCACTTTTATTTCTTATCTTCATTAATGATCTGCCCTCTAACATACAAGTTAAAATTAAACTTTTTGCCGATGACTGCATACTTTACAACGAAATTAACACTGTAAATGACCACGATGATTTAAACAGCGCCCTTCATGAAGTGGTAATATGGTGTCACAAATGGCAAATGGAATTGAACATTAAAAAAACAGCCTTCTTATGTGTAACCCGTAAAAAACAAAGGTCCGAATATGTGTACAGCATCAATAACATACCGCTCACCCGAGTTCACGAACACAAATACCTTGGATTAATCATTTCACATGATCTAAGATGGGAATCACATATTAACAGTATAGTATCATCTGCTTTAAAACGATTGTTCTTCCTTAGAAGACGGCTTCGAGAAGCGCCACCGGAGACCAAGCTGTTAGCATATAACACATTTATACGATCAGTTCTAGAATATGGAAACACGATTTGGTTTCCCTACACACAACAGCTCATTAACAAACTAGGAGTACAGAGAAAGGCAATTAGATTTATCTTTAACAAATACAGGACCAGTGATTCACCATCCCAACTACTAAACCAAGCATGTATTCTTACTTTACAGAAACGCGCCAGACTAGCACGACTAAAATTATTATTCCAATTAGTTCATAACTCGTTAAACATAGATACTTCGTTATATATATCTGTAGATGAATCGAGACCATCCCGGCATAAGCACCCATTAACCCTTAGAGAGTACGCATTCCGAACCGACTGTTTCAGATATTCATTTTTCCCGCTTGCCATAAAAGATTGGAATAGTTTGAACCCCTCTATCACTACTAATGCATCTTTGCAGAAATTTGTAACTCTGGTAGAAGAACAGTTGCGCGATAATTAAAATAGATAAATAAATAATTATTATACAAGTACAACAGACCGCTCGTATCACTGCATATAACAGCATCTGTATGAACATACTACTTACAATGTATAAAATCGCACCCTTTTCTGTGAAATATACTCTTTCGTTATGTGTTTTATTTTCTGCTATCTGTGTTTTTTTTCCCATACTCATGTAATTACTTGCAAACAACAGTGTTCTTCCATTTCCATTTGTATTCCATTTGTATTCGCTTTGTACCTTCTTACTATGTGCCCATCCTGTAAAAATCCCAATGGGATTGACAGTATCTGAAATAAATAAATAAAAATAAATAAATAAAGCTGGACTGGGCCTTCGGATGATACAATCTAAATTTCCTCGCTTTTTATTATGGACTGGCTTAGCAAGTACTGTGAAAGCGACACACGCTGTCATGATTGGCCTGTTGTTTTATGTATTTGGCGTACCCTTTCGTATAGATAAAGATGACAGCGTTCTTCCAATTTTTATGTAAGTTCGAGGTCATGAGGTTTTGCGTATTCAGGGTGGCAAGTTTTTCTAGTCCAATCTGCTCTCTTTCCTAGCACAGATTTATTTCTTTCCTTTAATAAAGACATTTTGTTACAGAAATGCGTTGAGGGGCACGACAGAAGGCAGTAGACGTGCCTGATGGGGCCGCACCCCCTTTGGATGCTGCGGACCGCACAACACTAAAATCGAACAGAAAAATAGAGAAAAAGTAACTTAACAATAAGAAGTGAGAAACTAGCGCACAAATATCTTAAAACAGTTAGCTAATCTTCACTAGCATGTATAGCTTGTATATACAAAGAGGTAAAACGCAGAAAAATGATGCATTCGTAATTTTTATAGCGGCGAAATTGTTAGGAGAGAAAATGTTGTCATTGCTGTGAAAGAGATCATAATAAGTTGTTTAAAAATGTGAATATCTGAAAAAAACTGTATGATGGTTAGACAACTGACGATGTGGAAAATTAGAGGCAGCTGTCATGTAATAGTGATTGAGTGTCTATGCAAGGCAATGTCATGAGCGGACGGCAGAATTCTGAGGTATTATCAGTTAATTCTTATCGCCGACTGTTCCCATTCCAGGTCCTTGAATATAGTCTGTAAAGAGGCAGTGAATAGCATAGACGAGTTTGTGTCTTCCTGCCCTACACCCTTCTTTATGGGAATTTTATCGGTGACTTTATGGAAGACTATGGCGTCTGTGCATCCGCTAGTGACATGTTACAGTACTTTTAGATATGGCTCATATCACCCTGATTCTGCAATGCCTGCATGGCAGCTGAAGTTTCGAATGAGTCAAATGCTTTCTCGTGATATTTGAAGGTTATCTCAATGGGTTGGCTATATTCCGCACTGCACATGGTGAACTAGTGGCAGAAACTGCGCAAAGTCGTGTAGGATAATGTCGTGTGGCTGAGGTTAGCATTATGAGTACGTATTATTATATCCACAGAGTGGCGATGCAGCAAACTTTCTAACTGAACTCGTGATACAACTAAAATTCTCGCTTAATTAATGCTAACTCCATCGTATGACGTAATCCTTTGACTATGCAGGCTAGAAAAACTTCCTTCCATCTCGCAGGTGTGCGCGTACCGTGAAAACGCAAGCCTGTTAGGTGATACTCACCGGAAGCCCGTGCGTCGTGCCGCCTATTTTTTGTTGTTGTTGTTCGCATCGCGGCGTTTGGAAACCATAAACTGTCGTTCCCGGGCGAGGCTCTCTGCGTGCTCGCTACCATAAGCAGTCTGAAGGCAGCCCGCCATAGTGTAGGGCGTGTCTCACCCGGGACTGGGCCGTCTTTACAAACATGAGGACACATTTGGAAACAGGTTTGAAGCCGAGGCAAGCCACCAAGAGGTAAGAAACGTGCAGCCTTTTTTCCGCACATCCTCAGAAAGTGTGAATAAACCTATTTCAGGTATGTGCGCAATTTAGAATGGTACCATTTCACGCCATTGACTATTTCTTACGGTAAATTCATTTGATACCAACTTTATACTCAAGATCAGTCCCGTAGCTTTTGGAAGGCACAGCGTCGCAGAGATGTTCACTGGGCACTTAGTTGAGCACCATTTTTTATAATGACTGTTTTTGTAATTGCTGATTATTGATTATATTCCGAGCTTTCTTTATTCGTTTTTTCTTTGCCTGTTTACGTTTACTCTGCCCTTGAAGGCCTGATTTTACTGACGTTTCATAAGTGTGATAGTACTGATTAGCGCATCTTCATATCATTGCGCGTTAATTGTTGTTGCCTTTTCAGTCTGTGCGCTGGTTCTTTAAAGCACCCAAATAGCTTTTTGAAATCATCCAATAAACCAAGGTCCTAGAACAGCGCACGTAGAGTATAATAATTTGTTTAGTCTTCTGGCCCCTTTAAAATGCACCCGACGTTCCTGACAGCGCACGTTTCATACGCACTGAACAAATGCGTGGGAGACTCTACCTGAGCCCTAAAGTAAAACATGTGCTGCTTCTCTGAGGCCACTGGTGAGGTGAACGTAAAAAGAACAGCCCTGGTCAGCGCGATGCGCCAGTGAATTCAATGAATAGTCGATTCATGAAGGCAGAGGAGGGAGAAGGAAGAGTTTGCAATATAAGAAAAGCAAAGAGGCGCTTTCATTCGCGGCTTTCAGCGGATACCACTGCTCGTCACCTGTATGAACGCGTATGCTCCGGAAGGGCGCGCCACGATGCCAGGTTTTCTGCATTCGCCTGCTGCCTTTTACTCCTTAGGAATGTAAGGCTAGGCAGTGCCTGTTTCCTTTACCTTGTTTCTGTTAACCGCCGTGAACATCGGAGGCGGTCCTGTGCCGAGGAGACACGTGAAAGCGGCGATGATTTCATGTGCCCCCAGACGGGCAGCACGCATCTGGGCCGTTTGGAGAAGTACCACCTTCTCGCTGATTTGTGTTTGTAATCAATGTATATATTTATGTGCAACCCCACTGTAAGGTGCATGAGGAAGAATTAAATACAACGTCATCATTATGGACTAATATCAAAGCTAAAAAAAGGAATGTCGGAGTGATGTCGTTGTGGATATCCAGTGTACGTATTGCAACTTTATTTGTGGAGAAGGGTTCGAATCATGGAGTATTTAACTCCTATCGCACAACCTTGATTCCGTTCTTGCTTGGTGCTAGCCATTCCGATCATTTCCTCAAGTAGTTGTTATGTGGCTTCATGGGCGGCCAGATATTTTCAACGCTGTCATTAACGTGCTCATGGACATTGCCATTTGCTTATGTAGAACATACGCCCATTCAACATCAGCCAAGTCCCTTTCGCTCCTGCGAGACGTCCACAGACCCAGTACTCAGGACAAAAAAGAAAAGCCCCCCTCTTCTTACTCGGCACCTGTACGTCACGTCATGCGAATGTTGCTATGGCGAAAGAATAAGGAAAAAACGAAAGGAGTAGCACACTCCTGGGCCTGTGTGGTTCAATAAAGAAACGCGACGACGTACTTCACCCATGAAAAACAAAGTCTAACTTCAATGCGGCTTTGCTGCCTTCAGCCAGCGCTCCATCGCTGCGCAGAATTGCACAATGACCACCGCGTTTCTTTGTCCCAAGCGTTCTTCCGCCGCGGAAGTGAGCCAAGCGGCGAAACAACAGGAAAGCAGCGCGACACATTGCCCGACGTTGTTATCAACGAGAGTCGGAGGCAAAGGGCGAGCTTTTTCTGTCGTCCTTTTTGTCGCCGCTGCAGGCGAGACGGGAGCCAACAGCGGAGCGCTTGCACTCCAGAACTGAAGTTTGTGACGAAGGACAGCGCAGCCTGGCAATAGCAATGAAGTAATCGGCCTAGTGCTGCCTCACGCATAAAAAATTCATTACTTACGCGTGAACGCATCCGGCAGGTAAAATTTAAAGAAAGCGCCTACGAACATCTCCCAGTTTTACTATACGATTCGATTTTTCGATCAGGGGACAGGTACACAATTAGGATTTATTTCTCCTGCATGCTACTGCGCTTGACAGACATTGCACGTTTCGAACTTCATACCTGAGTAGTGTACTGAGCCAACAGGTTCTTAAATTAGATACATATGGTGCAGAGACGTAAAGTTCTTCCGGCCTCACGTTAAGCAAATACTGTGCTATAGTAAGCACATTCCATGGTGTCGTTCTCCAGTAGCTGTTTTGTGGCGGCTCCTGGCAAGCTTTATGGGTGCCACGGTTAGGTAAGCAACCGCAGATAACTCTTCGAGTGAAGAAAGTTGAGAAATACTTAGTTCTTTGCAGAAGAAACCTTCGTCTGCAGAAAGGTGCACTGCTTGGATCTACTGGGCTATAAAGTTGTTTTTGGGAGCACATTTGGGTTGAAGGCAGTTAGTGTGTTTATTTTTATTTTCTGCGAGGTTTTAGGGGCAAATGCTATTTACATGGCATAACGAGGCCAATTTCCTTGAGAGGCAATGTTTCCCACTGCAAATGCGTCCCCAAATTTCTCTTCACCATAAGGTGAACAAAAGGAGAACTGGATGAAGCAACTGTTTGTCTAGAATTAGCGGCTTTGTTTTTTTTTTCTTTCAATAACGTTCGTGTTTCCGTAACCAACATGTTTCAAAGAAAATTGAACAACCTTGGCAGTGTTTCTACGCAGCCTGTCTTCGGTGGGGTACCACTTCGATCTATTTATATTGGGAGCGCCAGGTAACACTAGTCACGATTTTAAAAAGTCGAAGCGTACTAGGCGAGCAGAGCGGTTGAGTAGTACTGAAAGTCGCATAGCCTTGCCCGCCGCGGTATTTTTGTTCTGGAAAGTGATTTACCTATAGTAAAGACCAATCAGCTATGTTTTGAATTACTGGTGCCAGGATTAAATTGCCTGTGCGGAAGTCGCAGATCGTCTTTAAAAACCGCCAGCCGCAATATCTGCACCGATCTACCAAAACGTGAAATAACTTTTTTTACTCGCCTCGAAAGCGCTTGCCAAATACAAAAACTTCCACGTGGCAGAGGTTCTGCTACAGCGTTACAAGATGCGTCACAGGAAACAAAATGTCCTTTCTTCCGTAGCACTCTCCACGCCAGGGCTTAGCGTGCGCACATGGCGAGCGACATGCGTAAGCAGCTGTCACGTTGTAGCTTTCTGCTAAAACCGCCAAATAAAGCTCAGTAAATGGTAGCTTGGTCCGAGCATATCGACAGCTGTTTTTTTTAAGTCCACCTAAAACTTCTTAATTCATACTTTACTACTGAAACGAATCTATGAATTGTTAAGTAAATAGCAATTCATTGTTATTAACTTTGGAGAGCAAAAATACTGTAGGCGAGGATATGCGGCTCTCAGCGGCGCTCAGTTCGTTTCGCTAGGCTAGGACACTCCGTATTATTTAAAAAATTCATTATTTTGAGCTGGGGACACATGGTATAGAGTGCTGCTATTTTGAATTGCACAGTACTGCACCTATAGTTGAACATACGAGTCTATCTCTCGGAACAACGCTAGTATTACTTCAGTTACCTTTAAGTACTGCACTGAGTGGCGTCATTCTAGGTGACAGTACGTGCTAACTTCTAGACTAGTTATTTCAGTTGCTGCTAAATGTGCTGAGGAGTTCAATGCCAGGAAAAGAAATGTTGCCATATACAGTGCGTTTCACAGAAGACTTTACATACTATCTGAAAATGGGCTTTTTGATTTACAGGCGCACTTTTTTCGGCATAGCATTGTCAGGTGGTGTAGTACATCAGAATACAGCTAAGGTGAGCTAACTAGCGGCTGGTTAACTAATAATGAATAGTCTGCTTTTTAACTATTACTGTTAGGCACCTCCATTATTGAGAGGTGTGCAGTCAACGGTAAATAATATCCATATTAGTTTCTGGAATTTTGGAAGCGTGCTTACCCTCGGCACTGTGGCTAAATAAATTTGGGCTGCATTTTGCAAAAATGCATGCGCTTTCGAGAAGCTTGCAGGCAATCCAACTTTTTCAGTGCATCTAACTCGTCGAAACAGCCAAAGTTTGTTGGACCTGTGCACCGAGGGTTGACGTGCTTCTTAAATTGTGAAAACTAATATGGATATTATTTACGGTGTGCTACATGGATCTAAATAATTAAAGAGCCTAACAATACTAGTAAAAAAGTTAAATATTAAATATTAGTTAACCAGCCTGCAAGTTAGTACGTCGTGTTTTCAGATGTACTACACCACTGGGAATGCTATGCTGGAAAAAAAGCGCTCTTTTAATCAAGAAGCATATGTCTAAAAAATGTATAAAGTTCTATGTGAAACACATTGTACATGAGTATGCATATGCTGCGAACTTGCAGAGTCTCTGCGAGTCAGTAATTTTCCACATGAAAGAAGCAGAGCTACGGTCGACGAATGCAGAGTTTTGGAATCCTCCCCTCCAGCCACAACATACCTTTCTGTTTGTTTATCTCTGGCGCTTAGCGCAGGGAGCCATTTTGAGCGGCATCATAGGGGGTATTTTTAGTTCCGGACCGAACAGACACGACGCTGGGCTCTGCTCCTTCATGAGAACTAATATTGGTGAGCTCGCACTATCAATCTCTTCGTGGTGTACCACCCCTCGTCAATGCCTAGGCAGCGCTGCTGTTTTCTGACTGCTCTGCGTACACCGACCGCCGATATCCCCTGACATTGAGACTAAACCGAGAAGTGTTCTGCTCCGGAAGGAAAGCTACGCCTGATCACTTCCTGTTGAGCCCGACGTCCCTGCGACGTCAGCCAGGCGCGCAGACGCGTGCTATGTATGGCTCCAGTAGAGCGCGTTGAGCACCGGTGCCCGTCCCTCGAGATAGGCGGTAGCGGGTAGCGTACCCAAACCGCGACGATGCCAACAAAAGGGCTGCTTTCTCCGCTCACTATAGGCTCTGTAATGTGGCGCTCCTGTTGGTGCTTAACGCTTATGTGGAGGTTTCATTACGGGGGTGGATTTAAGTGGTGACTTCTTTCAAGTTGTAATTTTACATGTGAAAAAAACAGGCTGGTCCCCATTTCTTACGGAGAGAAGCTGTTACACTCATGTTAAGGGAAATTCGACTCAGGTCGGCTATGCGCTTTGCTTCAGCGCTTCAGCTGAGGCCGCTCAAGCCTGTGTCTCTCTCTCGTTATTGTGGGCTCATGTGGTCTTCACGCTGATCGACCACACACAAAAAAAAATTAGTTTCGAGGGAGAGAAAGCAGCAATAATTGTCTCACTTCTTAGCGAACACCTGAACCGCGCCGTAATGGAAGGAACGAAGGTGGGAGTAAAAAAAAGAAGCAGAGATATAGGTGCTGCAGTTCGGGGCTCTCGAATAATTTCGACCACCTGGGGATCATTAATATGCACTGACATCTTACAGCACACGGGCGCCTTTGCGATCGCCTCCATAAAAACGCGGCCGCCGCGGCCAGTTTCGATCCCGGGTATTCCGGCTCAGCAGCCGAGCGTCCTGTCACCGCGTCTAGTAATGCTGCTTCCGTGGAGAGTTTAAAGTCTAGGGGAGGAAAAGGAGAATGAGAGGGGGCGGGTGCCACATGAGAGCTTTGTTTTGCGCAGCTAAGTATCTCGGGCCGCTGCATGTCCGCGTGATGCTCCGCGTGAGCACGTTGAATGCTCAGCTGGCAGCGTCATCCTGATCGTGAACATGTATGTAGTGCATGCTAAGAGAGGAAAGCCATAACGCTGCATGTGACTGCAAGGGGGATAAAAGGCTCACGCGGTGAGCGAGCAGTCAGTTGCCTCTCCGCTTTTGCGGCCAGGGGATCGCAGGCCATGTGGAGAAACCAACCTTTCTGTACCGCGACCAAGCAACATATTTCTATTGCAGCCCAGCAACCTATGGCTGTTACGTCCAAGTCCAGATTTATTGGGCATCACTTTTAATTGTGAGAAAACTGAGAAGATTACATGATACTGTCATGAGCATATTGATTGGAATGGCCTAACCTCCCAATTTGTAGCAAACCCTTGCATTTAATGTTCGTCCTGCAGTCGCACCGAGTAAAGGCTGGCACAGAAACAAATGGGGTGCGTTGTACAATAATAGTAAGTCAACCTTAAAATATTGTAAGATACTGTCTTAAACATATTAATAGGAATGGTGTAGTCTTCCGATGAATAGCAAAAGTTTATTTTTAAAGTTTGTCCCGTGCTCGTAATGAGCAGCTAACTGTGCTTTAAAAAAGCAGCGGAAGACTATAAGCGTCCACAGGGGAGGTCTGCGGCCCGGTTTAAGGAACAACTGCGGATATATTGGTTGTTATGGCGCTGTCTAATGATATATGAAAAAATTGTCCTCATAAAAAATACCCCGTACAAAAAACTCGCTTTTCGAATTTCTTGCTATTACTAGCGACAGCTGTCGCTTTGCTAGGTGCGGGGACCTTAACTTAGATTTTTTTTTTCAACAGAGATGATCAAAACCCGTTATGCAAACATTCGATCCTCTGTTTTTTTTCCTCCCCTTCCTTTTCAGCCCCATTTTCTGGTAGCTGCCGGTAAATGTACCTTCAAGCTTGCATCTATCGCATATAATGAACCTGCTCAATCTAACATTAAATCGCCGTGTTTCTCTGAAACCTACAGACAGAGGTGGGAAGAGTAATTTTTTTCATGAAATTATTGGAGATGAGCTTGGCCTAATCTACTTTAACCAATAATGTAGGCCCACTGTGCCGAAATGACACGACTAGGGTGCACAAGATCCACAGTCCGTATATGACAGCTTGTATAAACATCGCGACGGTCGCATTCCCGGCGATGTCCCGGGACGGGCCCCCGCCCCACCAATGCTTCCGGAGGGGAAATGGCCTAGCCCCGTACTGAGGCCTCCGTGATTGACGCCAACCGCCGCCTACACCCCTCCTTCCTTCCTGTGTTTCCGCAACCCGAGCTCTCTTGCCACAGAGTCTGATCTGTAGAGCACACTCGGGAGGGCTGTCGTCTGCCTCGTGCCTGAGTGTTAAGGACGACTTTTGCGATACGTTTTTCTCGACCGAGCCCTCGAATTCATTCATGGATGGCAATCGTGTAGTGTGACGCTCACGGGGTAGCCGCTGTTGGCGAACTATTCAGGTACTGTACTTAACACCTTGTTCTGCTATATACAGTGTGCCTTACGCGAAACGACTATTGTCTACTCATGCTTGTGCAACCTTGGCATGCTGTGTACAATAACGTGTTCTGCACGAAAACTTTCGGTCAGAGTTTCCAGCTAGCGAGAAGCGGCTAAAATGTGGCAATATACGTCGGTACTTAGAGTGGTGCGGGCTGGAACACATTTTTGTTATTTGTTTCTCTTTTTTTTAGTCCAAATATATTCTGTGTATTTGTAGGGGCTGTTTTCTGTGCTTCTTTTAAAAAAAACATTTGCTATCACTTTTTTTTTGCCTGTGGTGTGATTATCAACTATACGATTTGTCTTCTAAATATTTTGAGCTGCTACATCTGAAATGCTGTGTTTGGGAAAGATGCATCCTTCTCGCTTCTCTTATATTGACTCCAGTGCTGTTAACCCCAGAGTGCTTTCGAGAGCATTAGAGCTATTTTATTCCCGAAGGCGTTGGGAAAACGAAGAAATAGTAAGCACTGTTTAATCAACAAAGATAAAAAGAAATTGGACATAGACCAGATTTCCCACTACACTTCCGTTGCCCTCAAGGAAGAAATTAACTTAGATTTGTAGTAATCAACTTGTAGCAAAGCTACAGATCGTTAGCACCCGTTTAAGTTCTTTTTTTGCGGGTCTGTCTTTGGTTTTATTATGGTAGAGGTACCATGTGAGACATGCATCTCAAAAATGGCTATTATAACAATGCTTGTGGCTGTAGTACTTTTCTCCGTATGCATTCCGGCGTCTTTTCTGATGCCCTCAATTTCTGACATTATAATAAATTGCAGATTTGTCCTGTCTTGCATTGCAAATTTCGATAAATTAGGTGTACAATCTCACATGCATGACAAGTTGCGCGAAAGCTGCATATGTTGTGATAGTTATAAGCACTGTGAAACATGACATTGTTCTGTGCTAACACGTAACATCATCTAACTGTTCATAATGAGCGGATTTCTCCGATAGAGAGAATATATTTTTTCATGCATACATAGTTCTCGGTTCTTGAAACCCTGTGGAAGCCCACACATTAATATTTGGCTAGCTAACTGGTATTCAGATATTGTAATCGCAACCCTGAATACTTTAACTTTAGTAAAGCTAAGACTGCGCAAATACGACGAGGAGAAAAGGCAAAGAAACGATTACAACTTCACGCGTGCGCAGCAGTGGTATTCATTTCCTTGCCTCTTCTCCGTGTTCTACTCGCCTGCAGTCTTAACTTTCTTCGAAATGAACCAACTAGCTCGCAAGAACATTCTGCGGTAGCTTTACTTCTGCTTTCGGCTTTTGTTTGGAAGGCTTTGTGAGCGGCAATTAACCCGTGGTTGACTGATGATGATGATGACGACGATGAAGTGAAAAACATTCTCTTCTATAGCTGCTAGGAAAACCAAGCAGATCACTCATGCTCTGTTTGCAATATTTGCCTCACCATCTTCTGCATCACAATAGCAAATGAACAAAGCCAGCAGGCTGTTGACCATGGTCATGGTGCTTTCAGCAAAATAATTGTTTAACCTAGCCAACACATTATTTATTAAGTAATTTCTGTTGTATATAGGTTCAATCGTGTCTCATGGCAGTCGTGCCTAAGCCTATACCAGCGTTTTTAGATAAGGTCAGTAGGGAAACTTGCCCCCGGGAATCGGCCCACTTAATAATAATGATTGGTTTCTTGGGGGAAAGGAAATGGCGCAGTATCTGTCTCACATATCGTTGGACACCTGAACCGCGCCGTAAGGGAAGGGATAAAGGAGGGAGTGAAAGCAGAAAGGAAAGAAGAGGTGCCGTAGTGGAGGGCTCCGGAATAATTTCGACCACCTGGGTATCTTTAACGTGCACTGACATCGCAGCTATCGCAGCTATCGGGTTCTAACCCGGGAACTCGACCGCGGCGGAGGAAAAACGCTAAGGCGCCCGTGTGCTGTGCGTTGTCAGTGCACTTCATTTGCCGCTTTCATCTCAAAGAGACGCGAGCGCCATCTCTAGGGTTTTGACAGCACCACGTTAGTTATCTTGGTTTTCTCTTCGCCGCCGCTACGCCCATTGGCTGCGCATTGTCACGTGGAATGTTTGCTGCGTAACCTGTCCACGCTGGCTCGCGCCTCGAATCGTCTGCGCCGCGTGCAGCTGCTTCAAGCCGCGCTCGCCTACGTATTGCAAAGTTTGCGCTTTAACGCCTGCGGTACGAGAGGCCAGGATGCTCGTAGTTGAGCTTTTGGCTGTATATATCGGCCAAAACTTAAAGCCCTTCTTTCGGCGGTTCCACGCGGCCATATCAGAGAAACACGATGTACTGCATACCCCCTCGTAGTTTGACTTCGTCGCGTGTTTAATATGCCGTTGTGCAAAGTAGACTGTAAACTTTCCTCTATTGATTAGATCACTAAATGTTGAGTGTCTTTAAAAAAAAACCGGCAAAAAGCTTAAAAAGACACGAAATGCTTTTTCTTTCTTTTTTCTTGCAGTATATACGCACTTTTAATTTTTTCTTCAGCCACAATCTCTGTTTTAATGCGTCGAGATGAAATATAATCGTCCTGGTGGTGGAGGCATTTTCTAAGTAAAGCGATCGATACTGGGAACACGGTACCTCTACTTGAACGCGTATCTAATACGCATGTGATAAGCTGTTTGTCAAGGCATCTTAAACGTGCCCGGCTAAGGTTATGGTTATAAATGCTTCTAAGCCGTCTTGTTTCATTAATGCAGAAGAGATGAAGGCACAACTTCGTTTGTAACTATTATAAATACGTTTCAGTACGCACGCGAGTCACCGTCTGCTGACGCTCCTCAAGCTGGAAGTAGCAGACAAAGAGACCGCAGCGCCACCGCCTAGGCGGCAACCATTTTTGGTCCGTTCTGCTCCGTGGCGCGCCGCCGCAGTTTTCCAACTGCCCTTATCTAAAAACATTGTCCTATACTAAATGAAATCAGGCCTAACTTCGACATGCGTCGTGTAAACACAACCGTATCACATTACGCATGTTAAGAACGCATGCAGCCCCTGTTAAGACTCTAGTAAACCCCTCAAACTCTTTTCTTGCGCAGGAAAAAGGCTATTGGAGTAATATGCTCTTTCAGGCGTACCTTCTTCGGAGGATTCGTACGTGCGCTCATAATAAGACGCTTAATTAGTGCTTATTTCGGTTGTTTATGAATGATTCATGTCTTAAACTAGCAGAACGTCGCATGAGAGGTTGATTACTTCTGCTACACATAAAATAATTAAATAGCAACAGTAATAACTGATATCACATTGCGGATCGGCAGACCACTACCTGCGCAGATCTGGACACACCTGTGTAGAATACAAAGGATGAAATTGAGATGGCGCTTAAGAGTTAATAGTTGTCAACTCTTAGCCCTTAAATGTTATGGCCCGTGTGCAATACTGCTCCACTCTGTTCATCTGATGGTTGTATAGAGGCGAGTGTTTGTATTTATGTATACATACGCATAAGCGCGTTTTTTCGTATGTGTGGAGCACTACACGACCTGGGCTGTCAGTGTCACGTTAACGAGAAATTGCAGCAATAAATGTGAACATACCGCTGAAAATTGCAACAGTAGTTGATCCATCTTGTGCAATACCAATGTATTCCTAGGAACTTTTTTTACCGCAGCCGACATTGAGAATGGTATGTTGAATCACTCCAGTACTTTAATCATGAAGTTTATATGGAAGCAATGCAGAAACTGTGTTGAGAATGCTCAACTCTAGCAGGGTAGCCACTTTTCCGTTGACATTCTACGCTGCCTCAACATTCGACCAACGCAAGCCCTTCCTGGTTGAACATGATTTCAAGATAGCATGTTGAGTTCGCTCAGTAGAACTTCAACACGACCTCAACAAGCATTTTTGTAAGGCTGCCTCGCCGAACATGCATCCCAAAATTTACGAAAAGTTTAAACAATGGGAGCCTACGGGAGCGGGTAAAATTAAGAGGCGCGTTTTCGATGACAGCAACTTAGTTCCCGGGGAACGTACATATTAAACAATTTTTTTTTCAGCAGCTACATTTAGAACAGATAGTGAAATTTCTATTCGTGAGTCCATGTTTATTGAGAAAAAGAGGTGCACGCCAGACAGGCTTCATCATCAGAAAAAGCATAGCACCTCGTGTTGCATATTTATTTGAAAATGTGTCCACTTGTAACCTATTATTTGCGCGTAAGTTAGTTGTGTAACGCCGCAGCAAACGTGTTGAGGCGCCCTCAGATTGAATCTTCGCTACCACCATGTTTTTTCTCCACTCCTTACGTAGGTACGTGCACTTTTCATCTTAAGGTCACGCGTTAGATCGTGACTAAACAAGTGAACTACACTGCTGTCCCATATTCCTTGTAACATGCAGCAAAGGCAATGCGCCAGCATGCACGCCAAAGATTTTTGACATTGCGAGTACGGAATGATGTGAAATATCAAAGTGAATGTGAAGACCTCGGTGAAACGCAAGCTGACTAGGAGCCGAAACGAGTTTGATACTTAAATGACGCTTACGGGCGCGGCGAAAGAAAGCGGGGGAAGCGCACATGCAGGAAGGCTGCTTAGGAAGTACGTGACCGAAACAGACTCTCTCACTTTTCACCCTCCTTTTGCGCGATAAAGGGACAACAGTCCGTGTATCGTAGTGATAGTTGTATCAACGCGAAAGAGTCACTGATAGCCTTATGAAGAAACAAAGAGCGGTATGTCGAAGAGGAACGGTTTGTCACCTCCAGACGTCATATCGCGGTTGAAAACACGTCAGGCGGCTTTGACGCTCCCCTTATTCACCGCGGTTTTTCTGCGGTACGCAGGACTGTGAACTGCCCCCGAGGTTTATGGCTTCATTATCTGCGGTGCTCTATCATCGGCCTCAGACAAGCATGTCATTTTGTTGTTACGCAACTGTCTTCCCTTCGTGGTTTGTTCCTAACGTTTCCAGGGACTTGAGACAGTCTACGTGATCGCTACCCCAACTGCGGCGGACAAAGAAAAGCTGTGCGGTACGTGAGGAGATGTGAGCTTCGGATGGGACTAATGAGGCATCCGTGATATGCAGCGACATTTATGAACGACTGGAGTAGAGGGAAGAAGGATGGAAAGTCGGGTGAAGAGCGCAGCGGCGAGATCTCTTCTAGTGGTTGCGCTTGCGGCAGTCGCGGCTGACCCTCGTGGAACGGCATTCGCCAAGTGTCGCCCGGAGTACCGGAATCTCCCAGGCGGCCTGGTGCACACAGCTTGCAAACCGCCGAACCCGCGGTGCACCTTTGTCGTGACCGGCCTCAACGATTCCGAAAGGGCAGTGGTATTGAAAGCCCACAATGACTATCGCTCCCAGGTGGCTCAGGGGAGGCTGTCCGGCTTTCAACCGGCGACAAATATGTACCGCTTGGTAAGTATACACGTTTTAACAGCGTATAGTCAAGTCTGCGCTATGGCTATGATTACCGTTCAGTAGCCGGTCAGCGTAGACCTCTGTCATTATGTAAGGCTTAGAGCGGGCCTAGCATATTGCGAAATATTGTCTTTTGTGGGCCCTGAACAGAAACGCCAGCAGAGGGCTAGAAAAATGGATGTTAATGAGTCTGGAAAGCTTTACAAGCAGTGGTAGTGCAAGGAGCCTAGTGTGCAAAATTTACTTAACACTTGGCTCCTGCTACCTATACCGTACAAGAACAAGGCTCCGCTTCTCTATTGTAAGCGCAGTCTGCCAGCTAATCATGAGTGATGCCATCTGCATGAAATAAAATGCCTGTCCGACCGCGTACAATTCAAAGTCAAATATCGAGGAAAATAAACATGATTCGATGTTGTCACCTTATAAAGTAGCTGCTAACCAACGCTTATGCGCTTCTCACCTTTCACATCGAATAAAGCGATGTCTACGGCCATTATTAAAGCTGCTGTACAGGCTCATCGGTCATGTTTAAGTTGAAAAGTGTTTAAACTTTGAGGATAAACTTTCCGCAGCAAGACTTCGGCTATGAAGGACATCGTAGAGGAGCGCTCCGGAATAATTTAGACCACTTGGGGGGGTGTCTTCTCTAACGTTCCCTGAAACTGCGCTGCACACGGGTGGCCTTGTATTTTTGTCTTCATGAAAATACGACCTCCGAAGCCCGGACTAAGCTCACAATCTTTGCATCAGGAACGGAACGCCAAAACCGCTGAGCTACCGCGCCGGGTAGCCATTGGACATGTTCAATAACCTCATGTACCTAGGGACACGTCACGTCCGAGGTGCTCTTAACATACGGAGCGTGACTAAGTGTAGTTTTGTTTGCGCTGCTGGGTAGGCATGTTAGAGGACACAGTGCGGCTGTCGAGAACCAGTTACAGAAAAAAGCAAAGCTGTATCAGAAGCCCTTGCTATAAACTATAGTCTTCGCGTTATAGATATAGAAAGATAGATAAACTATAGATAAAGAGAGGGAGGGAAAGGCACGGATGTTAACTAGAAAGGTTTCCTGGTGTCTACCCTGCACTGCGGCAGGGAATGAGGGGAATAAAAAGGGAAGAGAGATGGAACGGGAAACACATGTAGTCACAATCTGTCAATGAAGGCAGTCGTTTATAAAAAACAAAACAGTGCCTTGTAAGCATTGATGGCAGTCGACTGATGTGAATAAAGCACGAAGGTAGTATGTACGTGTTAAAGTTGCAAGGCTCTATATGCGTACTGGGAGATTGCGTAGTGGAGGGCTCCGGTCTAATTTCTGCCATTGTGGTTCCTGGACGTACAATCGCTTCGTCCAACTCATCGATTTTTTGCAATTAGTCTTTATTTAAATGCAAGATCCCGACATCTTGGGCTAAGCAACTGAACGCCACGGCCAGTAACTCAAAGGGGCGAGTTGATAAGCATTAAGAAAGGGTTGCTGCGCAGGATCTTAAGTTTGCTCCCGTCGTTACTTTGCAGAAATGGGATGAGGAGCTCGCTGAGGTGGCCCAAGCGTTCACCAATCTTTGCGACGACAGTAAGCACGACGACAAGCGACAGCGCATCACTTGTAAGCTCACTCAGACGATTACGCTCAGTAGAAGAAAGCACAAGGACTCTCAGTCTCTCATGTGCTGTGACCTTAACACTGCCACAACCGTCTAAGTATTCCATAGCGGTTTTTAGTAGACATTGAAAATCTCAATTACACTGAAATATATAATAATAACTGGCACCACTAATGGATTAGGCATGAAGTTGGAATCTTGATGTGAAGGGTGTTGTGAAATGCTCTACTCGTAATTATCATGGTGTTACTTCAGTAGATTTATTTTCTTGCTGAAAAAAAGAGTGTGAAGCACTCTAACAAGCTAACTGAGACAGGGATGTGCATTCACTTATTGACAACCTACATCAAGAAACAGCGCGCAATAAAGCTACTCTTCGAGAGTGATATTTATTCATCCGAAAAATTATTCTCTACGCGCTCTGCAATGGTTGCCACATGAAGCCTTTTTTTATTAAAACCAGGTAGAGGTGTTACCCGGGATTGCAACATCCTAAATATTTTATTTCTAAGGTCTTTGGAGATTTTACGTTATACAGGCACTGCTCCGGATGTCAATAGTGAATTTTGTTGTCGAGGACGCGCATATTTTGTGGAAAAAATTTTGGGCAACGGCGGGGCAGCGGAGAATTTTCGCGCACTGCACTCCTTGGGAACATTATAACAATGTACGAGTCGAGATATTCAAGCGACGAACAATATGTTTTCCTCGCTAAGGTGAGAGTTCTCAAGAACTATGTCAACCTTGTTTCAAGTTTCGTGAGGAAGCTATTGCTTTTTAAGATAGCGTGTGAAAATTAAAAAAGTTAGAATAAATTAAGCTATATTTACGAATGTTTTCTCAGCGATTATGTGGCGCACCACTTTATATTTGCAGAAAGTATAGACATAGAGGTGATAAAGAAGTATGTTCGTATCTATGTTATAAAAAGATAACGATAAGAGGTATTACTGCAATCCTGCCAAACTTTACTTCAGTAGTCGTTTTTAAAAAAAACTCGGAAAAAATCCCATCTTCAGTTCACCTAAAGAACTGCGTGGAAGTTTCACCTGGAAACAAAAGATATATGAAAAGCGTATTGCATAACTTTATTTCCATAATTGCCATTAAACGTCAAATATCCAGCTTCCCGAACATTGCTAACAGAACATAAGTAAAGGTTCGGAAAAAAAACAAGCATAAATTCCGCTGCATAAAATTTTTCATATATGCAAATATTTCGGTCGTCTGGGCTGACATTTGCAATATTAATTATTTCTAAGTGATATAGAAATCTGCAGCCTGCAAAATAAAAGGGCGAGAAGCCGAGGCATGAAGACAGGACGTCGCCAATTGCGATGGCAAATCTCGTGGCGGCCTTTTCCTTTCAGAAAACAATGTTTCATGCACTGGCCGTGTTTTAGGTCTAGATTGTTTTCAATGATTAACAGTTGGGCGCTAACAAAATAATAATAATCATCATCATCAGCCTGACTACGCCCACTGCAGGGCCAAGGCCTCTCCCATGTCTCTTCAATCAACCCTGTCCTTTTCCAGCTGCGCCCACTGTATGCCCGCAAAATTCTTAATCTCATCCGCCTACCTAACTTCCTGCCGCAACCTGCTACGCTTGCATTTTCTTGGAATCCACTGTGTTAGCCTTACTAGCGGTTACAAAGCCTTGGCATTACGTGCCCTGCCCAAGCGCATTTCTTCCTGCTGATTTCGACTATAGGATGTCATTAACCCGCATTTGTTCCCTCCCGCAATCTGCCCGCTTTTCATATCTAAACACTACATTTACCATTTTCCTTTCCATAGCTCGCTGCGTTGTCCTTAAGTTCAGGTGAACCCTTTTTGTTAGCCTCCACATTTCTGCCTGGTAGGTGAGTACCGGTAATATAAAGCAGTTGTATACTCTTCTATTGAGGGATATTGGTAAACTGCCATTCATGATCTGAGGAAACCTGCCATAATCACTCCACTCCATTCTTATTCTTCCAGTTATTTCCCTCTCATGATCCGGATCAGCGGTCAATGCCTGTCCTAAGTAGACGTATTCCTTTAGTACTTCCGGCACCTCGCGGCCGATTGTGAACAACTGTTTCCATGCTATACTGTTGATCATTACTTTGGCTTTCAGCATGCTAATTTGTAGACCCACCGCTGTGCTCTGCCTGTCTAACTCATTGGTCATAATTTGCATTTCAGCTCCTGAGTGACTCAGATGGGCAATGTCAGTAGCCAATCGCAGATTATTAAACTTTTCTCTATTAACTCTGATCCCGAACTGTTCCCAATTCAGGCATCGGAATACCGCCTGTAAATAGGCGCATACAGTGAAAGTATTCTTTGGACCAATGGCAAGCGTTTCCACTCTAATAATTTTTGCTCATGAAAATCATCGCAATCGCTTGGGTCACATTTCGCCGTCGCACGCCAAGTGCTCGCTGTAAACTGTTATTCAGTGAAAATAATATATTATGAGACAGAGAACGCTCGTAGAAGGCTTGATTTCTACCGGCAGAAGTGGCGTTTGTGACGACGACTAATATGGGAGATCGAAAGCAGTACTGTTACGGACCTGAAGAGGACGCACCCCGACATCACTCCCCTGCCCCTGGCTGAGGTCCTACCTCACCGCCCGTCTCTCGTGCGCGCGGTTCGCCGTCACCACGGCGGCGCTCCTATCGCCACAGCCAGGAAAACTAGACTCCGCGTCCTATGCAGGTGAGGTCTTTGGGCACCATTCACTGCTCCCAGAGACGTTACAATATTGACACATGAAAATGAGATTTACGCACAATGCTTACAGTACCTAAAAATGCTCAGCACGCCCAAACTCTCGTTTGGTTATATGACCTGATGTATGCAAATAAAAAACGCAGGCACGAAAAGATCTGCCTCGTAAACTGTGGGCTGTCCTATTTCCATACTTTGGTTTTCTGCCCTATTGTTTCACAGTTAACGTTTATTGATCCGCCTTATCGAAAATATTATAATTAATATTTCCATCGTCTAACCAGGCGATCGAAATCTCAGTATATATCGAAAATTTAGGAGACTGGAAGGCGTACGCGCTCCATCTGAAACTTGTGGAAACCTGTTTCCTCCCTCCATTTCGACGCGGCCCATCTTCACCACCGTGCTTCAGGACAGCACCGGCTGGGCGAGGAGGGAAGTCTCCATCAGGGGGAGGGGGGGGGGACAGAAAGAGCGACGGGAGCGCCACCTCGAAGGTTACGCGGAAATCTGCGGAACCGGAGAGATGTCAGATGTCTCTTCGGGATCCGGCCAGCGTCACGAGCGGTTGCAGCCGCACGCTCTCGTCACGTTCCGCGGAAGGCGCACGGAGATCCGTCGTGCCTTGCCGCGGGACTTTGGTCCCAGGCAGCGAAGCGAGCGCAGCAAACGCGCTCTCCTCATTTTCCCCAGCAAATGCTCGGGAATGGCTCTTCCCCAAGAATGCGGCGCGCACGGGAAAACCCGGCCGCCATTATCGGCGCATACAAACGTTCGCCGCCGATACCTCCGAGGTCGCTCCCCTTTTCCAGCCGGTAATTCGGAAGTCTTTCTTACGTAGCCTTCTATTTCCGAGGAATGCCTCGTTAATGTTTTGTAGCCAGCTGGCCCGCTTTGTGCATTAGTTGCAAGTGAATAAATAGCATACAAGTTTTGCAGTTTTTTAAGAAAAAATGAGGGTGCGGATCTTTTGTTTCATTCTTCAAAAAGTCTATTAAAAAATGACGTTTCCCGTTTTAATCTTATTCCCGTGTCTCACAGATGATTATGTATTCTGCACTTTATTAGACGCTGTGAATCATAATCGTCGAGAAAAAATGCTTAAGTGTATCTTTATTTAAATTTTGTTACCTTTTTTAAATCTCTTGTGAAAAGTGCTTACTTCTTACAATGGCGGAAACATCCCTAACAGGTATTTTCTTTCCACTACCGGCCTCGGCGGCCCAGTGATTCGGACGGTCGACAACTGAGCCAGAAGGCCCGGGTTCAATCCTGGTAGCGGGTGCCTTGTTTCGCTGGACGCAAACACAAACGAAGCCTGCGTGTCCTGTGACGTCAAGCACGCTAGAGAACCCCCGCTGATGTAAATTAATCCGAAGCCGTTCAATACGGCAGCTGTCTACGCACTTGTGCCGCTTCGGGAGGTCAAACCCCCCAATTAAATTTTTTTGACAGCCTCAGTGGCCCATGTCACGTGCCCTGAGTTGAGCGTCCTAATAGTAGTAATAGTTGGCGTAACCAAAGGGCGGTAACAACGTGAAATAATCAGTGTGCGGTTGCCGTGGTAGGTGGAGGGTTGCCGTGGAAGGAAAGGGGCATGGGGAGAGCGGAGAAATATGCAACGAAAGGTTGCTAGCCACGAGAACTGCCCGCAGGCTCGCTACGGGTGAAGTAGAAAGAAATGTATGCCCAGAGCGGAGGAATTTAGCCAGGTCCGTCCGCGGGGGTTGCTGCGAAGCAAGCACCGCGCGCCTGTAGAGGCGGGCTGGAGAGGAAAGCTAGTTCAAGAACGAATATGCACGTCTCTCTCAAGTTCTTCAGTATAAAACATTTTGTAAAATGAAAATACCTCCACTGCTGTCGCTGAACCTCGCGTTACACAGTGGTCACCGTCCTGTGAGTTTCTTCTCACATTTACTTAAATAACCACAGTACAATAATTACGGGCTGTATGGCTCGATGCAACGTGGAAGCAAAGTCGCGAAGTGGCGTAGTGCTTGAGAACTCCGCCTGTGCCCCGACGTTGCTCATCATTTTTTCGCCGAAATATAGCCAAGGAAATAAAAGTAATAAATATTTACGTTCTTTGAACCTCTCGTGAAATCAGCCGCGGGCGATGACAATTATTTTCTTAATCTGCTCTACAACCTGCGTTGTTTCACTTCGCAGCCAAATTTAAGGAGGTCGGTCAGAATTTGGCCTGGAATTACGAGTCCGTTGACCGGCGAAACGTGGACGGTGTCGGACGCGTCAAAGACTGGTTCGACGAATACAAGGATTTCTCGCCCAATAATGTGCACCCTTTCAAAGTGAGCCGAGGACCAGCTGTCCTGCATTTCACACAGGTATGCTGAAAATTTCTACGCAAGGTTTCTTATTGTGGTTAAAACCACGCCCGTGTCGTTTTTATTGCGGGCGTTTCGCTTACGAAGTTGTGCAATTTTTAAAAAGAAGATTTTTGTGGTAGAAGTGCTATTTTTAAGCAAAGGTTTGTCAGCGGTGTAGCGAATCACATTACAGTGAAGACTTGCTCACAGTAGGTTAGTTAATGAGTATTCAATAGTTAACTATGTAGGTAATAGTGTTAATGTCCTTATTATGAGGCGTGTAGCCCACCGAAGGTAATATTCTTATCAGTTTTTAGAATTTCAAAAACGCAATTAGACTCTGCTATATGGCTCAGCAAATTATTCCTACATCTCGCCATAATTCATACACTTTTGAAAAGCTGTTAGTGTGCACGTAACTCGTCGAAATAGACTTTTGGGGGCCAGAGCGCTGAAGGACATTGCGTTTTCAAAATTCTAAGACCTGTGATGGATATTGCTTACGATGCGCTCCCCGCCTAAATAAAGAGACTTAGAGTAATTGTAAAACATTAACAATTCAATACTGCCTAACCAGTATACTAGTTAGCCAGTTGTAGATGTAATCTCATGCTTTGCGCTGGTGACAAGAATTTTCCTGAAAAGGCCTAGATTTAAAAGTTGCAGAAGATCTTAGGTGTAAAACCCGGTATATTTCTCAACCAGCTGATCTATTAATAACGATTCTCTTAGCAATACTAACATTGCATAATGAAGGATAACATATAAATATTAACATATATAACGGAAGGTGACATGGTGGCTATCTTAATTAGTGCAGCGGATTAAAGCAGTTGTTGTGTTCAGTCATTTAGAAAACGTGGCACTCCGCTGAGCAGCGCTCTCCTGTCTAGGCCGAGTAGTTGAGATTTCCGATGTTGTTCATGCCTGACTAACACGGCTGCTCTTAGAAGTATGCACACACTCTCAAACGATTTGCTTTCAAACGTCTCATCGGAGGTGATTACATGCAAATGTTAAGATTTCTTGATGTACCATGCAGCGTACCTAGGTCGAAAAGAGCGTTTACTGATTGATTTTGTCGTGGCGTGGGATGCCTAGGCAAAGGAGAATCTTGGAACTCGTGCAGGGTTACATAGCTTGGGCTGTCTAAAGCATAACGCGAATAATGACTGATAGTGGCATATGCCTTGCAGCCAACTTAACTCGGCTAGTGAAAATGATGATTCTTTCTGAAAAATGAGCGGGTAGAGCCTTGCACAAGCAGACCTCCACTTTGTGATGTAACAGTGTTTTCGTGGTGCTCTCCACACTCGCTTTAGTTCAACAATGAAACATTTCACTGCAATGTACGGAACTTTGGAAATGGAATATTTCAACGCCGTACGCGTTGCTTTATCCATTGAAACCGAAATTATGAATTTGTGTATTTGGAGGCATTCCTGCTGCGTGTGGCCATCAGGAGATTATTACTGAGCGGTATGTCAGAGGTTAAGAGTGTTAATATGGACTAAGGCATTGCTCATGTGCGATTAGGTTGCCTTACTGGAAGATAAATGGAAATTAAGCGTTGTGTACACTCACCGTCCTGATAAGACGTCTAAATGCGCTTAGTTAACATGAAAACGCGCCACATGACATTATTGCCATTGAAGAGCAGCGCAAAAAAAGCACCACGACGCCTATAGAGATAGGTGCAGTAGTGCGCCCTACCTTTCTGCGCATCAGTGGCGGGGATCTCCTTTCGGGGCGAAAATGATTGTGTCACGCGTATGTATAGGGACGCAGTTCCTCTCCTGATCCCGCTGTATTCGAGCATTGCTGCGGTAGTTTCTTGCACATGACCGACGCAGTTTAACCGCGTATTTAAATGTTCGGCAGCATGGATCACGTGTATTTATCTCTTCTGCAATGTATCGCAGGTCGCCTGGGCAGAAACGCGCTACGTGGGTTGTGGTTACACGCATTACAAAGAAAATGACCCGAAATATGCTTTCAAGAAGCTGTTCGCTTGCAATTACGCGCCAGGGTAAGTTGCTCGAGTGTATATGCATGGGAAGAGAGATGACTTAAATGAAATGCTGTGCATTTTATGCATTATTTAAACCATGCTAAATTACACATGGTTTAGTAACTGGAGCCACAAGTACGCTTCTTGTCTTCTGAAGATTTTTGGGAAGTATGCTCATTAAATTATATATTGTGGGCTCGGGAATAGATTGTAATCACCTTTGATTGATTGTTGCGTTTTGTTTCATTCAAGTATAGACGCTGTTACCTTACAGCTATCAGTGAAGAAATTTCTGCATTGCATAAAACTACCTCAGGGAAAGAAAAAAACTCGACTGCCTGTTCGTGCTTATAAAAAAGCGGGAATAGATTTAAAAACATGTTCTCTTATATTGTAAAAGCACGCGGCAGTGAGATCATAAGAAACAGTGCTGCCGTCCTTTTTACGCGAAATATCTTTTGAAAATTGACCATATTAGGAGGCATATCTTCTCGTTTATAGAGGTGTAAAAATTTTGAAGATTTGTTTCTGTTTTATAATTTCTTCAACCCTCTAACTAAGCAGTAACATGAGAACAAAGGCTGCAGATGTTTGGCTCTTCAATTACAGCACCCCGACACACTTGACCTGGCCGCGCTGCAGAAAGAAAAAGCACCGAAAGAGCTAGGCTTGCTGGCTAAGCTCATTTCATTATAAGTGCTTGTTTACGCCAGCACATTGTGCCTATGCTGATCTCATGTCCTTACCGAAATGTTGGAATGGTGCTGTGTAATTGCTTCCACTATTCTGCGCATTATATTCCTCGGCGTGAAAGCTGTGAAAAGTATATTGTTGCACCTCCTTACTGATATGCCCCTGGATGCAAATGCAGATACATATATAAATAAAGAAATCAAGGAAAGCTGTTAGAGCTTTGTTTAGCCATCTAGCCCAGTACTTGGCCGTGGAATCTACATCGTCAGCCGTGAAAGAAGGCCTAGCCATGCTTACTTATGTTTATCAGCGAAATCTAATCTGGCCACACGTGGCCTTTAATTTGAATCTCTATTAATTTCAATCTCAATCTCTCTTTTCTTTATCACACTTGGCCTCTCCCTCCTCTCTTCATTTTGCCACCTGAAACCAGGCCAGCGGAACTTCAACTGCCACCGTTGGCAGGTGGCAATGAATTTGAATTTAGTTGCACTAAATGCAATAACTTGAAATATGACTAGTTATTTTATGTAAATGCATAATTTCAGAAGTAATTACTGCCTTAAGGCTGTTGCTTTATATTGCAAGGTACAATGCTGGGCTACAATGCTGAACCAAAGCCTTAACAGCTTTCGCTGCAAAAGTCGAGCGGTGATTATACGAACGAACGAGCGCCAAGCCGGAACGTTATATCACTCAACAGAAAGTGAAAAAAGAAAACGGTGGGAGCATCCACGTGAGGTTCCGGGAAATTCATATCGGCCATTGCACGCATTTTTAATTCATCCATTCTGACTTACGTGAAGAACCAGTGCAAAAAAAAAAATCCGATAGATCAAGCAAAGTAAAATAAAATGTCGGTACGCGAAACCGGATATGGAAGGCATAATTTTAACTCAATATGAACATTTTGTACCGACATCGATAGTCATGGTGAACTAATGGCGTCTTCGACTGGTCGCTCCCGTGATCCGGTTAGGATTTGGCAGAGTGGGAGCCGCTCTCGCTCCGAGCGCATAGCGAGACTAGTCAAGCCGAATGGTCAGCGAATTGTTAGTGCGGAAGCGCAGGAAGCAGAAGGAGGACGTAACTTCCAGAACCCCGCCGCGGCTCCGCTGCTGGCGTCAACAGTAGCCGCATGTGGTCACGGTCGCCACTTAGCCTGTATCGATCGCTACCCCGGCTCTCCGTCCCACGGGACGCTCACTTTTCGAACATCGCCTTGTGGAAAGCACTGTCGTCCTCGTCTGAGCTGCTGCTGGAATCGCTGTTTTCATATGTGACGGAAACACAGACCGCGTACCTAGCGTATGCTGATCCGGCGTCCCTTGAGCATTTTGCCTTACACAGCGCGTTACCACAAAACACAACGACGCTACAATTGCGTGAATGCGTCAAAAGTCGACACTTGCTTCTGCCTATGCACCGGGGACGCCGAGACCTCGCACCGCTTTCGCGAAATGGTGGAAGTGGCTCTGTCACGTGGACTCATCTAGGAGCCACTCCGACTTTTTTCTCGGAGCGCGTCAGAGCGCTCTCTGCATGGAGGCGAGCGCTCAGAAAGAGCCAGCCCAATCTATTCAGAGCGTCCGGTTTCGACCAGCCGAATGTGCGGTCGCCTCTCGATGTGCTCTAGAGCGATCTAAATCGACCAGTCGAAGACACCATAAGAAGTCGCGAGCAGCGAGTTGGAATAACCATTCTCTTATATGCTCTGTCCATTTGTCCCATCAAGTGCCCTTTTGACGTAAGGCTGCTGCAGCTGAGTGTGTTTTTCTGCAAATGTATGCTTGTTTTGGGGAAGAATATAGACTTACTACATATGAATGTACAAAACACACTTCAGGAAGCATGTGACCAAAAGAAGGCACCTGCAGCAGCAGATTTCACCACTAAGTGTCTCTATTTATGAAGCCTGTGCTATCCCTCAGAGCATTCCTCTGTGCTTTCAGGGGAAACATCATTGGAAGATCCATGTACAATACCGGCCGGACCTGCAGCGACTGCCCATCGGACACAACTTGTAATGTGGCCACTGGTCTCTGCGTAAGTGAACAGGGTTTGCTGAGTTTGTTGGCCCTAGTACTTAAAGTGTTGGTGAGGCGATCGCGTGGAAAGATAGGTGGTTCTGCTATTTTGGAATTCCTGACATATTTCGTCTCCCTGAATGTCTTCTCAGTTAGCCCTAAAAGGTACTAGGAATTTCCGGAACAACCTTGCTCTAAGAACACTCAATCTTTAATTCAAAAAATAGAGAGAGAGATAAAACATTTATTATTTCATTGAAGTGTTCTACGAGTCAGGTAGGCGGACTCCTCAGTTCAGGACTCCGGTGGCTTGGGCGGATGCCTGGACCAGTCTGATGATGCGACACTGGTCCTCCAGACCATTGCTGGTCAGGGCTGCCTCCCACTGCTCGTATGCACTGCTCGTATGATGTGTGTAATGTTTTTAGATGAGGTGGTTTTTGGTGATTATTCCAGGAAATGTGAAACAGCGTAGGCTTATCGCCGCACCCTGGACAGAAGGGGCGGTATTTGGAAGGGTGAATGAAGCTGTACAAGTACAGGTTAGGGAAGATATTCGTTTGTATTCGCCTCAAAAATGTGGCTTCTTCTGTGGTGAGTTTAATATGGGGAGGGGGATATATCCTACGATCTAATCTAAGCATCTCCAGCCGTTCCCCATAGTTTAATGGTAGAGGGGTGAGGTACGGGCAAGGATCCGCTCGGTTTGTTAGCTCACGAGCTAGATCGTTTGCCGCCTCGTTGCCTTCAAGACCTGAATGGCCCGGGGTCCAAGTAATGTTATGGGGGCGTTGAAGTGTAGGTGAGAGGCCCGACGGTATGAGTAGAGTCTTTGTCATTTTTGGGACTCTCCCTGTGATGTAATATTGACAGGCTCGCTTCGAGTCAGTTATTATATGAGCTGATTTGTCCGCCAGATCACAATGCCTTATGGAAAGGGCGATGGCGGAGGCTTCAGCCGCGGCAGGATCCTCAGCCCGGAGTGAAACACTCGTCAGTAGTTGAATAACACCGCTTTAACATCCCCGAATGCGACATACTCTCTTAGACTACCCTGCGGATTTAGCTTCTAACCTTGAGAAAGCATACAGAAGGATATGAAGAATAGCGTTCAGGCGGAATTAAAATGGCTGCCAGAGTGAAAAGTAAATCACAATCTGTTACGCTGGCCAGACGCGAAACATAAAATTCAAATCAATCAGCAGTGAACACAGCAGCGCCAGCTACTTTTAGGCCATACAGAGATCGTAGAATGAGATCAACAAGAAAAACCCGCCCGCACCACTACTGATTCGTTTACGACACAACATATTAAAGCTATGAAATCTTCATTTAATTCATTTCACGTGAGTGCGTAGTGTGGCTTAAATGAGACGAACATGGTACTTGGCCTCATGTTGATTGTCGTGGCGGTGTTAAGCTCGCTTTAATCTTTTCAGCATTTGGCGTCAGGTCCGAACCGCTTGCGCATTTATAGTACTACGCATTGAAACAGGAACCGTTTAGTGCGCAAGTCAGCCTTTTATCTCAACAAAAGACGGAGAACAGAGATCAGATGGAACGCTCTTTAAAGGCATATTGTGGCGCGTAGGAATAATAATTTTTAAGTACGAGATGCTTTTATCTGCCATTCTGGGCGTAATTCAGACGGACGGCCAAGAAACAGCCTAACTGAAGCCCAGCCTTTAGCCGAATTGTTGCGAAACATTGCGAATTTTTTTTCGTATGAACGGTGACCGCCCCAGCAGAAAAAAATGTGTCGTGCTGCTACACCGAGCGGTAGTCGAATGTTCGAGTGCCGGCGCAAGCAAAGCAGCTTCGGTTCTTGATACCTTAGACCCCTCAGTCGCTGAAACAGCCTCTCGCGCTACATGTTTTAAAACACCGTCTTCGGCGTCTTTCAATCGTAAGTTCAGCCAACACCTTCTCTTTGTTTTCATTGCCAGCCAGATACGGCTGACCCGACCGATCAAGGCCCTCTAGTGTGGTTCTTTCACGCACTTCCCCATCGGCTAGCCACGCGCCTGCTACATGACTCTGGAGGCGCGTACTGTCTTGAAGGCGCCCATGACGGAACGGAGAACTGGTTTGGTTGGTTTATTGATTGATTTATGGGGGTTTAATGTCCCAAAGCGATTCAGGCTATGAGGGACGCCGTAGTTAAAGGCTCCGGAAATTTCAAAGACCTGGGTTCTTCAACGTGCACTGACACCGCACAGCACACGGGCCTCTAGAATTTCGCCTGTATCGAAATTCGACCGCCGCGGCCGGGAACGAACCCACGTCTTTCGGGTCAGCACTCGAGCGCCATAACCACTGAGTCACCGCGGCTGCTTGGAACACAGAACTGAGGCACCCGCAAGCGGCTGCATGCAGCTTCAGGCATTGGTGGCATCAGCCGATCTTCATTCCATCGAGGTACCGCCACATCGCGGCAACTAACTGAACTGAGGCTTCGGAATGGCTCCCATTACGAAGTGAACGACGCGGCTAGCGTCGAGAAATAAAGGCGCCGGTGCTGCTCTTTCAAATGCTCGGCGACGTGGCTGTGCAGTGGAGCCGGCTGAGGCAGTAGATAAAGGATCCTTTGTCGCACGCGACAGCTTTACGTAGCCGAATGCGATGATAATAAGGGAACGTGTGTAAGTGGGAAAATAAACGATTTAACCACCTGTGTTCATTCCGCTGCTTTAGCGTCGTCGTGCACTAATTAACTAGCCTGTAGTGGCCGTGGTCGTTCACCACAGACGTAACTGTAGTAAGCGTGTCCCTCAGCCAACGGTACCAGCTAGGGTTGCAGGACGTTCCTCGGGCAAGCACAGCAGTAAACATGAAGGAAGGATGCTACTCTGGTAAAATAAAAAGTCGCCTGCATTTTGTTGATGGCCGGCAAGGCATTGAGCCATGCTAGTGCTTCTCTGTGATGAAGAATGATTGTTCTTCAAGTTTCCACTACAGCAGACTATGATTTCAGAATTTGTCAGTTATTTTCTGGACCTGGTAGGATTTCGTGCCCTGTGAAAGCGCGATGAAATAACGGCTGCTCCGGATTTCCCTATTATTTCGTTGTTACTGCTGTAGTGTTAGTTGAAAACAGAATTGTAATGCTTAATGGGAAAGTACAAGTAGTTTCTTTCTGGTGAATACACTCATACTTAATCACAGTATGAGAAGTCACGGATGGAAATATACTTCCGGTACTCACACGTCTGCGAAATCCGTACAGGGGCTGCTAGGATATTCGGTCGGCGCGTGTTCCGAAATATTGCGTGGAAAGGGTAACAAGCCTAAAAAGTCCAATGTCTAAAAATAATGAGCAAATTAATCAGCGGGGAATGATGGGCCAAATACAACAGCATCGAAGCCTCTGTGTGAAGATGTAACCAGGTAATGAGTCACTGGTGTTAAGTCGATATTGTTTATCAGGAGTTCTTTAGTATAAACATAGGAAAATGACTGATTGACTTTGTTAATTAATTCATATATTATATAGGTCTGCTTATTACCTTGACAGCTACAGCGCCTTAAAACCATGACCAACTGCTGGTGCTGCTGCTGCTAGTACACCGGCTAGCACTACCTAAAAAACATACTTGGGAAAATGTTTTGGGCATACTGCAAGCATTACTTTTGCACTAGCATGAAATTTTGATTTTCTTCGAAAAGAAAGAATGATTAATAGGTGAACCTTGGGCTCAGCCGACAACCATCCACTGGGTATTGTAGGTTCTGTGGAGCTTGAGGTATTGTCTGGTTTTGAAAGCAACAATTGGTTAAAAGAAAAAAAATATTCATTGCAAGAGTTTGGTCCACTAGTGAAATGCATCGATTAAAATTGTCAATTTTTAAACTCATTACTCTCTGTGAAATAGAACTCAAATCCTTGCCAGCAATGTTGGAAAAGTGTTCTTTATCATTAAGTAGCGCGTCTGAGTGTAGTGCTACTGTACAGGGAGTTTCACCTAGGACTTTCCACAATTTCTGAATATTCTGTTACAAATTTTACTTATAATAGCCCTTGTTTCGTCATATCATTGTCAGTGGTTTAGTACATCATACATTTGAATATAGCTAAGACGCGCTAACTAGCAGGCTGTTTAAGTAATATTGAATGAATAGCCTTTGAACTATTACCTTTAGGCGCCTCAATTATTGAGAGGGATGTAGCCCATCGCAAGTAGTATCTGTATCAGCTTTTAGAATTTCGAAATCGCGGTTACCCTCGACGCTGTGGATCAACACATTTTGGCTATTTCGACAATGTACGTGCACTGAAGAAATTTCTTTGCCTGCAAGCTTCGCGAAAGCGCCTGTATTTTGGAACGATGTAGCCAAAGTTCATTAGGCCGCAGCGCCAACGGAGACTGCGTACTTGATATTTTAAAAACTTATATGGATGTTGATTACACTGGGATACACGCCAGTGAATAATTAGAAGGGCTGTGAAACACTGCTTGAAGGGATGCCGGCAATACTGCAGGTGAATTCATTGTCACTAAGATGCTCACTCAAAAATAATAACAGGAATCGGTGCAGAGGAACGGGAGTTATTCAATGAAGAAATTTCAAAATAGAAGCAATCAAAATCCAAGCAGCACAAATAATCGGCCCAATATTGCAACAGGATGGTTCCATCCTGGTCCTTTGCAGGGCCGGCCTTTGCCAGTACGGTTAAAATGTTGGGGCAATTACCTGTGCTGCTTGGGAATACTGCCTCAACTCGATCTTCGCGGTGCTTCTTAATCTAATTTCCCTTTCACAATGACGCCTTTGGGCGGGACCAATCAAAACAGCCTATCTGAGACGTCGCGGAAGTTTGCCCACCATGCTTCCTTGTTAGCTGTAACTCCTCCTTGCTATGGTTGGCAGCGTCGTTTCCAAGGTTATACCAACCATGTGGACGCCCAGCTGGCCCAGTGATGCTTCATTGTCACATCAACAGCGCAGAAAGGAACATTGTTCAATGCCTTTGAAATTGACTTATCCGCACTCGAGCGCGACGTGCGCAAGATAATCCTCGCATAGCGCTTGCCGCTACCGCGACCGCTTGAGGCGTGCCGTGCTCCGCCATTGCGCACGCACTGATTGGTCCCGACGCGGCGGGCGGGCGCCCTGTTGAATGGGGTGCCTCGATGGCCAGCGAGCGGACATGAAGGCACCCTACTGTTGGCGGGAGCGTGGCGCTCTCTGGCACCGCCTTCTGAAACGAACGGATTTTTCCTTTGCGCCCTTCCATAGGATCGAAACAAACGCTTGTTGAATGCAGTGGCTCGGTCAGACCAACTCCGCCAAGCCGCTTCCTTCCTCTGTCTGCCAAGCCGTTCTCAAATACATAGAGGGCAGCCATAAGTGCTTTGTGCTAGGTCATAGATGTGTACAGAGATGTGCGAAGTCCTTAGATGCAAAACAATCGCCAGAGCTTTTGGTGGTTTTTTTGTTTTACTTGCTTTACATTGCTTTTACATAATGAGAAAGTGTAGGTTTTGTTGATCTAATGGAAAACGCAAAAACTTAGCAAAACGCTTCTTCATTTATTAGCACAATTTGCAGTATATTTATTCTTTGTCCGATCATAAACCTCCCCCCCCCTCCCAATGATGTCATATCCACTATTAACCGTCGCAGTGTGGTGACATCCTCAGAGCCATGAATTTGTTTTTGCGTGCTAATTAAAATATTAAAACTGATATATATCCTGTGCGATCGATGCTAATAGCATCACTATAACTCGCTCTATGGGACCAACAATAAAAACAATTTACTGAACTTGTGTTTAATGGCCCCTTTAAGGAGCCTAACAGTAATAGTTAAAAAGTTAACTTTTCAACATTAGTTAAGCATTCTACTAGTTAGCACCTTTTAGATGCAGTGTGATGCACAAAACCTCTGTTAAAGCTGCGCCCAACAATCGATCTTCTGACTCAAAAAGCCTATTTTTAAAAATTATGTAAAGTCTTAAGTGAAACACCCTGCATATGCTTGCGTGCAGGAGGATCTACCGGAGCAGCAGCTCTGGGGGGGGCCCGTTCATTAGAGCGCTCTGCTTTCCCATTGATGGTACCTCGCCGAGAAATGTTCTTAAATGTAGTGAACCTCAATCTTTGCTGCTCTTTTCTGATTTCTTAGCGTGTACCTAGTAACGTCTGGAAGTCATGAGGAATTCTGAAAATTTGGAAAAACTGATTTTTTCTAGCTACCACACGAAGAAACATAGCTCATTCCACAACAACAAAACAACTATCGTGGTGAAGGCCAGCTTGTCGCGTTCTGCTACATTCGGCAAAACCGTTGATCCGATAAAGATCACTGCCGCCGCACATGGACTCAATTTAAGTGTTAAAAAAAAGCCACTTAGACTTCGCTGAATGCTAAATAACGTCGTCTGCAAAAAATCGCTTTTAAGGTACCTCCATTAAGCACGCTTGGTAGCCCAGAGTGTTGGACATAACCCTTCCTCACAATTGTTTTAGATGCAAAAGAAAAAACAAATTGAATGACGCTTGCACAACGGATGACGCCGAAAATTAGAGCTAGATTGCACGCGATAATGATTGAGCACGGTGATATGCAGCCCGTGCGATTTGCCTTCCCCCTGGGTCCCGGTACGGTTGAATGGCACGGATGCTGAACACTTAGGGACACAAATGTACCTTTGCCATGAACTACTACAGCGAAATTTAACGCGAGGGGCAAGACACGGTGTGGTCACGAAATCACGCTCGCTTGGTCCTGCCACAGTGCCCCCTTTTCTTTTACCAGTATCCCTGTATACGGCCAAACTGGAGTGTATGGACGTTTTGGACACAATAGCTTTAAAGGCCCCTCTCTAGAAAATCCGGCGTCGCCGTTGTCGGCGTTGTGAGCGAAAAACCACGTGGATGGCTGTGGCGGGTGGTCCCTTGACAGCAACCTAAGAGACAGGTGGGCCACCTAGGTCACGTGATATTCCGACGTCATCCTAACCTGCCCACGTTGAAAGATGGCAGTTAAATCAATGATAGATCGCTCCGGAAGACCAACTTGGGCCACACAAGCCCCACCGGTGGCAGCACCTGCCATCGCAGGGCAGTTGCGAATCCCTTGACCGCTGCACCACTGCGCAAGGAGTGGTATGAGGACTCCCAGGGATTTATGAATGTGAAGTGAGAATGACATTCCTCGTATATAGCAATTAACTACACTATGCTATCGCGTCATACCCTCAAGACGGAGCTTAAGTGTCCCCTCAAAATTTTAGTTTTGGATAAGGTTTAACGGCCTAAAACAACATAGGCTATGAGGGCACCGTAAGGGGGGGGGGGGGGGGGGGGGGCTCGGGATGATTTCTACCACTTGGGCTTCTTTAACGCGCACTGCCATGGCAGGGTAACCGGCGAAGCTTTTTGTCTACGGCTGTTACTACTGCTGCTACGAACACACACGTTTTAACCGGTAGCCTACGCAATTATAGGTGGGGCTCTCCAGCAGTGGACAGTGGATTACGTATTAAACATCGTTCACTCTTGTGAGAGCTTTTTGCTTGATATTCTTACCCCAGTGTTAAAACAAAATTAAAAAATTTATCCGGGAGCCTTTCCCCAATGGAATGAAGGCATGCGCCTCGACCATGTGTTATGCTGTGCCAACAAAACATCGTCTGCGCACTACTCAGAAAAACACTACCACCAGCGGATCAAGCTAAACACAGCTTTCGCAGGTCTAGCCGCTTTAATTACGTTAAAACCGTACAATTTTTTGTTGCCGACGATTATTAGGCCCAGGTTAAGCACTCATCGCGGTTAGCCTGATCTCATATGTTCGCGCTACAGATGGAGGTTCATGAAGACGACGATCTGCAATTAACAGTGCGAGAGGTTGCTGTAGTTCAACCCAAGGCGTGATCGGCTCTGACGGTAGCATAGTTCAATAAAGAAAAAAAAGTGGCGACAGCAAAGTGCTTCGCTTGCTTGTTCGCGTCGCCGCGGGTTCGGATCCCAGTCGCGGCAATATCGATTTTATTTATTTATTCAGGGTGAATATCATGTTCGAGGTTTCAGCAATTGGTTTTTATTATATGCTTTAAGGGAAAGAAAATGGCGATGAAAAGGCTTTTGCAGCTCTGGTCGTGAAGTAGAGTTTTCGCTATAACAAAATCGGACTGGAAACCGATCGCAGGCCCTTGGCTACAAAACGAGTTTGACGAGTTGGGAAGATTACCGCAAACGTGTGCACAAGTGTTGTGTTGTCGTAGGTATCTGTGTATACGTTATTTATACTTTTTAACGTACTTATAGGCAGAAAATACAGTTATAGCGGTTAGAGTTCGTCTTCGATTATCTTCCTTAATTTGATTATCTTCCTTAATTAGTAATATGGCACTAATAAGACAATGTGGGTGGGAAACACTCTAGCATGATTTGGTTTAGTTTATGGGCGTTTAACGTCCCAAAGCGACTCAGGCAATGAGAGACGCCGTAGTGAAGGGCTCCGAAAATTTCGACCAACTGGGGTTCTTTAACGTACGTGCACTGACACCGCACAGCACACGGGCCTCTAGAATTTCGCCTCCATCGAAATTCCACCGCCGCGGTCGGGATCGAACCGAAGACTCAAACATGCATTTGCGGTATTCCCTCATTAGGCACGGCAAGGATGGCCGCACGCGGCCTTTATACGGGTCCTTGGCGCGTTTCGAGAAGAGCCCACATGTACAGGACCCTTGGCAGGAGAGATGGAAAGATCTCCAGGCGCGCGAATGCTGTTGCGTTTCTTAAGCAACACGGGTATGGACTAGCGGTTTCAGTTAGGCGACATATGATGTTAGGCATGCAGGGTGATTTTCTTAACCTTTGCAGATTTTTATTTTAAAAACACCGAGAAAGTCGTCGGCGAAGTCTCTGCCTGTGGATTTTACAGCAAGGGGGATATTATGTACGTGATAGATATCAGTAATAAGACGCCTAAATAAGTGAATCTAACTAATCAAATTGGTTAGTTTTCATTTTATGAGGCTAGACTGTATCGCAAAAACTGAAAACCATCAACAACGAAGATGTGTCAAATTTTTTTAAATTTTCCTGATCGGCAACGTCGTTCAAAATATCTAACCTCAATATTACGCATTTCAAAGCTCGTTCAGTTGGCTTTTCGCATTGCATATTTATGAAGTCATGTCGATGCGCGTAGTATCGCCGTTGAAATCATCATAACTGCTTAGACGTCATCAAATATACAAAGAGCGTTTGTATTTGCTACGTTAGAAACGCTAACGGGACCAATTTATAAACGTGCAGCGCGGGCAAGTCAACAAAACAAGCTTCCAAATACGCATTTGTTAAGTTCGGTATTTGAATCCACATTGCTTATAAAGAAAATTTCAAAACTCCACTCACCTTCGATGCGGATGGCTTTCAGTTTTATAGTATAAGCATGCTTCCTAAACTCGACCGAAAACAGTTGATTGGTTAAACTTAGTTGATTATTCCTGTAATAACTGAGCTCTATTACATACACAATGATGCACAGTTCACAAGCACAGACAACACTGACGTATCTCACACTTTTTAAAATAATATTGCTTAAACGTTAAAAAAACGTCACCTGGTGTAGACTGCCGCCTCTCTCCTACCTATCCACATCGTGACCCACAATAACCACATTTCTTCCCCTTTTCCCATCACCCTCTGCAAGAAGAGCAGGCCAGATGATCCCTTCAGGCCGACCTATCTTCCATTCTTTGAAATGACCATCTTTCTCTCTCTCTGTCTCTCTCTCCCATGAATTTTACAGAAAAGGTGATTTCGAATATATTTCACGTTCCCATGGAAATGAACTGCTTTAAGACTGCTACTGCGAGGCAAACGATGGCCTGGGCGACACATGAGTGTGTTGTAGAATGTAAACGTAGGCAAAAACATCTCATAGGTTCATGGTGAAGATAGCGCGAAAGACGAGGGCGATTCGTGTCATGACTTGCTTCTTCCTTTCGTCCTCGTGTTAGGTGCTGCTTTCATCATGAATCCAATTCAACTCGCCCAGCTCTTCACCTTCCTTTATTTGATAGAGAGACATACCATGGTGGGCGTGTTTATGTTCATGTTTATTTTTGCATAAAACGCTTTCATCACTTCTTTTAATCAGTCCAAGCCTTAAAGTGCTCATTATGAGCTCTTAATCATTGGCACAACTTAAAAGCGTTCTTTTTTTCTAATTCCCTTGTCCTGCTAACACGGAAGTGATCCGCGATGGCTGGCCGCGCTCACTCATGATAGTAGGGATTGACTTTGCAATTATACCCATAATTTTTGTTTTCAGAGGTGTCTAGTTTTTTTCCATTGAGCGTTCCTGATAGCCAGTGGCTAAATTCTTAGCTTATGTTTTTTGGTGCGGGTTTTAAATGCGGTAAGCAAAACTGTGCGGAACAGTTCTCATCCTTCCACCCGTTTAATGTCGTTAATAACCTTTCGCGCGCTCAACAAGCGGAGAGGTTATTATTACTGAACGCCTGCCAGGATTAAGTCTTTTTAAGGAAATAGTACTTACTTATCTGAGTTACAACATCGTTGAAGCGCAACGATTGCAGCATGTGATGCTGAATGCTCAAAAATGCTCAAATGCTTGACAATGGAGATAAAACGGGAACATATAACTGCGCGACTCGAATTCTGGGCCGTTTTTGCATTAAATTGTAAAAAAAAAAACTTCAAAAGCGAATAAACCAATTCAGATCTCAGGAACGTACATTTTGATCATTTTTTATTTCACCGGATAAAATGTGCAACTTAGGCTTTTTTTCTACGCAGCGTGTGCCGGGTGAATCTGATGACTTCGGCAGCCCTGGCGACGGCGGGGGTGATGTCTGGCCTTGGCTGGTGTTGGCTTTCATCCTCCTGGGTGTACCGGCCGCCGCGGGTGTCGGCGCAATGATCTACAAACGCACCGCCCGTTCTGCTTCTGCTTCCCGCGCTGTCGTAGTTACCGCACCGAGGAAAGGAGCGAACGCAAGGAACGAGCCGGAAACACAGCGACCACTAGCACCTAATTGCACCTGACCGGTTCACGTTCATTCTTACTCTCTATATAAAACCAGCTTCGTGTGCTAGAGAGAGCAAAGGTGGCGTCTATTACTCGAGCTTCGCTTAGACAATGCCGCGCCACTCTTCGGCAGCTCCTGCTGTCCAGACTGACACGGAGGTCGCCGCTTTTACCTGAAGGCCTGTGAGTTTGCATGTTTATATCCGTGACATTGCTGCTGCGAAGAAAACTGCCATAAGAAGTTGCAGGCTCTGAGTCACTGGAATGCCCGCGGTAGCCATCACTTCTGCTTCGCCAGTACGTAGGCCCTGGTGCACAGCCAGACAATGGAGGACCGCGGCTCCTGCAAAAACTTGCGAGGCACTTAAGCTCCGCTTTCACAGTGAAATGCGAGAGCGTTTTCTCGTGGTCGAACACCTGCCTATATAGATGGTACATCAGCATTCAGGGAAGGCACAGTCTTAGAAAAAAGTCCCGCACTATCAGACGTTACCGGCTCTATCACAAACGTGTGTCAGGAGCAAGCAAGCGACCGCTCTTTAATTCATGCACATGACGGCATCCCTCCGCACTGCGCCTAGAAGCCCCCGTGCGCAATGGTCACTTTCGACTCCGCTTCCTCACTCACAGTGCTCCTAGTGGCCTCTGCGAGTGGAGGAATGCTTGCACTAGTTTTTGCCGCAATAACAACGCGACGCAGGCGCGGCAGCCTTAGATTGTGGGGCGTCGACGATGCCGGCTTTTCTGCCCGACGAGTTCCTTAACGCTGTCACGTTAAATGTAGCCGGAAATTGCAGAAAGTTGTTCTTTGGTCCTAATGCATGGACTGCGTAAATGGTGCATAATTCATCATTTTGGGAATCAATTTTTTCAATCATGCGATGGGTGCTTTGTCTCAGACTATACTGCATTTTTCTCCTGCTCAAAATGCCTGTTGTTTTGTCTGCGAAGCTGCGAAGCGAAGCTTGTAGGCAGCGTTCGTTGGAATGGAGCCTCGAGGGCACGTACAGAAGTTGAATTCCCATCTTTGGTTGCTCACGCTGCGTTAATGACGTATGTTTCCTCAAGGAAATGAACACAGGACGGTTTCCTGAGCTTCTCCTTCTTAGTACATGAACGAAAAGTATTTGAGAGCACTGAAACGTTTAATTGTATTTGTCAAAAGGATCCATGCAACGGTGTTTGCTTCTCAGCCTTGTAGTGAACACCTTATAGTGTCCTTAAAGAAAAAAAAGATGTCTAAAGCTAGTGTGTACAAGAGATATCTTTACTTTAAACCAATTTGGAGCGTAAGTGTACCACAAGCGCTCCCCTGCACGGCTAAGAATTGCAATGCGTCACCTCGTTACTCTTTGCAAATGCGGTGCGGGAAGAGAGGCTGCCGCAGTGGCCAGCTTGTTTTACGAAATGAGGGTTTTCCACCTGCCAGGAAATAGGAAAAAATGCACCCCGCTTATTGGAGGTGTAGGTAGCCTGCATATTTATGAAACCTATCTATTTCCGTTCTCTCAGGGGTCAGACTATCAGGCCTGCGTGCGCTTGCAAGCGAACAGGCTCGTGCTTTAAGAGTATGTTTGGGTTTGCCATGCAAAACTTCCACATGGAGCACATTTTACGAGACCGGCGCCTGCCCAGCACGAACTTATGTTCAACAGGAGCCACTTCGAGTGCATTTGCGACATACGACCAGGCATGATCATCACCCCCTCACCAATAATAGTGTTGTGCTTCCAGATTCAGCCTTCTCCAAAGCACTCTGGATGCAGAGCAACACGGTGCCTACGAATTACATGCCACACCAGATTGCGGAGATGCCATTTTGGGCAGTACTGAAACCGTGTATACGTGCAACAATTCCAGGGATTACAAAGACGCACATCCCAACAGTCGGTCTGAAACAGCTGGCGCTGTCATACATTGCATCTATATATGGTGATTCCCAGCATGTTTTTGTGGACGGACCTGTGGCGACCACTTCTTCAGCTGCAGCGGTGATAGTGCCAGGAAATGCCTTATGTCCCTGTTTCAGGCCAATGCACAAAACGTTATCTATGGCAACCGAATTGGCAACCATACGAGAGGCCATCCGTTATATTGATGACCAGTGAGCGCCCCAATGGACTATAATCTGCGACTCGAGATCGGCATTACATGTCATACATAATTACGTTAACCCGAGCACATGCGAGCAGCTGGTTCAACAAACTGTGCTCTTGTTAGCTGAGGCTTTTCACTGCGGCCATATCATAAAGCTTCTGCGGATACCGAACCATTGCGGCAAAGCGGGAAACGAACGAGCTGGTGACGAGGCTCGGCTAGCACATGCTGATGGTGCTTTCAATGAAATAGCCTTTTTCAGATCGGAGATTGGAGTCTTGCTGGCGCATTTAGGCGAACCGCAATGCACTTGCACTGGAACGATGCGAACCATCAACAGGACTGCATCCAGCTTGTCGCCGGCTCATGATCTCGTCTGCCATCTAGAGTAATACGTCTTCAAGACTTTATTCCACCCGTTACGGCTTGGCGTTGCCCACACCGAACACTACCTTCACAAGATTGGAATAGAAACTAACCCAAATTGCGTACAGTGCCACACTCCAGAGACTATTGGACACCTTCTTTGCGAGTGCGCGAGCTACAGTGATGAGAGGAGAACGCTGGATTCGACCGTGAGACAGCTGGACTCTCGCCCTCTGTCTGAAGAAGCTCTTCTAGCCGCCAGGGTGAAACGTCCTGATTGGCGGTGTATAACGAAGGCCGTGTGAAGTTTTCATGTGAAACAGGCATGGATACCCGTCTGTGACCGCCTGTGCACTGCCTACACGGTTTATACAGTTTACACTGTTTACACGGTTTACGGTCTGACATGCGTGAGAGTGCACAACCGTGTTTTCATGGAGCCCCTGCTTAATATGTGTTCAGACATGTGTGTGTTCAAGACATGAATTTCAGGTGCGTCTACTCACCGCTATGCAAGCGCCAGCCAGTGTGTGTGTATGGATATCACCCATGACTCAATGTATTATGCCATCATCAACATACCTTCATTCGCTTTTTCCCTTTCCTCCCCTTCCCCTTTCCCCAGTGTGAAGCACCAGGTCAGGGTCATGTTACCAACGGCCGACCCTTCGTTCCTCTTATTAAAATTTTTCCCTCTCTCTCTCTATCTCTGGATAACCTCCGAGGGATTAAATTGTGGTTTGCCTGTATTCTCCTATACGAGTGGGAGAAGCTCTCTCAGAGAAAGCCGTACTGAGGTCATCCTGATTAATGGAGATGAGGTCCGCAGTATCTTATTTGATCAGATCGTGGACTCGGTATACAAAAACAAAGCCCGGAAACAGAGTAGCAACGATCGTCTGCTGTGCGCATTTCAGCAGCGCTGATTCCTTTATGGTTCGGCGCCGCTGTGCAGCGATTTTTATTTATGTATATCCTGAACAATGAAAACTTGGATTCCTCTTCAGTAATCCCAGTGAGATCTCATAACGATAGCGTCGGAAGATTCTTCTGCGTCAAACCCTTAGCAGCCATTCATTGTCCGGTGCTTCATTGTTGTTTCTTTGCACTCCATGCCGGACTCCGAATCGTTCCAAAGGGTTTCACGCAAGTGTTTCCCGCGGAGGAATCCCCGCATGCCATCGCTTTAAAAAAAAAATTGAAAATTGGTTTTTGTGGAAAGGAAATGGCGCAGTATCTGTCTCACATTTCGGCGGACACCTGAGCCGCGCCGGAAGAAAAGGGATACAGGAGGGAGTGAAAGAAGAAAGGAAGAAAGAGGTGGTGAAGTGGAGGCTCCGGAATAATTTCGACCACCTGGGGTTCTAAACGTGCAGTAACATACACGGGCGCCTTTGTTTTCTGCCTCCATTGAAACGCTGCCGCTGCGGTCGGGTTCGAACCCGGGAACACTCGATCAGTAGCCGAGCGCCCTAGCCACTGATCCACCACGGCGGGGTCAGGTTCTGCTTTCTGGCATGCGCGCAGCTTGCGCGGTGCCAGACGCGAGGAAACCTCTTCGCATACATCGTGCTTTGCAAACTTCATTGCCTCCCTTTACCGTTCATGAGCGCATGTATGTCTGTAACTTTGAAGTAGTACGGTAACTTTGCAACACAGGAAACAAAGTTCGATGTCCACTTCCCAATATATAACAAATTTATTTTACCGTGAAAAGAACTTAATTTAACGGGGCACTGAGAAAAAGCTTTAACGCAAAGAAGCGATATTTGTTTCAGGGGCATAGGAAGATGCCTTCTGGAATCTTTTATTCGCAGGCGTTCAGTCGAACGTAATATAGCATGATTTTGAGCGTCCGAACATCTGCTCGCCATTTCTACTCTACGCTCGCCCGATTATTGTGACTTCACTGAGCCCAGTGTTGCTCACCGGACCAATCAACGCTTGCCGGCGACTCTGGCATCATGAGGAATACCGTAGTCGGGGTTGCCTAATCGACCATGACGTCCTGCTGCACATCAGCATTGGAGCCGACCGAGACCGAAACTGTCTGTACAAAGTCGTTTGTGTTGACCGAAACTGTCTGTACAAAGTCGTTTGTGTTGATTTCTGAACAATGCATACAGCTCTTTTGAGCTAATTTCCATGATCGCTAAGCCTGTAGGCTTATTTTAAAGCAAAACGGAACATACTACCTTTGTCCGTAAAGTTTCGAGACTGATTTATTTCCATTTCTAGAAATGATTCCCCAAAACAAACCTTGGTGCGATGTGTAGCGCCATGTTCCCGGGCTAACCTGACTGATTTATGTTAATTGCTGTGGCGGCCGCTAGATGGCACTACATGCGGAAAAGTACGTTGTCACTAGTCGTCGGCGCATTCTACTGTGAGTGAATGTGGACAGATGGACGTCCACCACGAACAGCGTGTAAACATAAAAATTCTGTGTGAAGCTTGGCAAGACAGCCACACGAACGTATGAGCTCCTTCGTGACGCTTACGGCAACGAGACATTATCGCGGGCGCCAGTTTTCGAGAGGCACAAGGGGTTCGTTTCGGGGAGAACGTCGGTGGAAGACGACACAAGGCAGGGGCGCCCTTCAACCTCACGGAATGAAAACAACGTGTCTCGGATCATAGAAATCGTACAAGACCGCACCATTAAAGTCCGCATGCTATCAGATGCTTTCGTCATTAGTAAGACAATATGCCGCCAAATTTTGCGTGAGAACTTGTGGAAACGAAAGCTGAATGCCGGACTTGTGCAGCACTCCCTAACACAAGACCAGAAGGACACGGGGGAGATCAGTGAGCGCTGATTTGCTCTCCGAGATCGAGAAGGATGCTCCATTCGTCGGCAGCATCATTGCTGAATACGAAACATGGTGTTTTCAATACGATCCTCAAAAAAGATAGGCAGAGCGCCATATGACGCTCTACAACCTCTCCGGAGTCGACAAAGGTGCGCCGACAGAAGACCAAAACAAAGACGATGCTGATTGTTTTTTTTTCGATGCCAATGGTGTCATACACCATGAGTTCGTCTCACAAGGGCAGACGGTGAATCAGGAGTTTTGTATCCGCATGCTCCAACACATGGGTGATGCACTGCGACGCCGTCGGACTGACTTATGGACATCTGGACAATGGAGCCTTCTCCACGATAGCGCAAGGCCGCACACTGCTCTCAGCTTGACAGAATTTCTCGCCAAGCAGAGCATTACAGTACTTCCCCACCTGTCATACTCACCTGACCTCTCCCCATGCGATTTTTTCCAGTTTCCTCGTGTGAAGAGAGCCCTAAAAGGTCGCTGGATGCGGAGCGTGGAGGCCATTTAAGACGCCACGACAAAGGAACTGACAGCCCTGCCAAAAGAAGCGTTTTCCGACTGTTTCCAAGACCCCAAAAAGCGTTGGAAGCTGTGTATAGAGTGTAAGGGAGACTATTTCGAAGGGGTGATGCACAAATGATTTTAATATTAAACGCAATTTTTTAATGAACTAAGTCTCGGAACTTTACGGACAAAGTTCTACATGAACTTTTTGTGTATATCCTTTTAATTTTTTTGTATGTCTCGTTTAACCTTTGGTGTGCCGTCAGACTGCGAAAACTACCATGTGACCTCTGATGTCATCGGCAAACACGGTTCACTACGAGGGTTTTGACATCATACTGCCTTGGAGCAATGCTGATTTTCAACCCTCAAACACAGAGTTTCGCTTCGAACGGGTGGTCTAACGCCATCACGCCAGAAACAGTAAGTACTGCTTCCAACGTGCAACTTCTTCTGTCTGCCGGTGCCGGCTGCCGAATTAGCTCCACGTCTGTGTAGGGTTGGGTGCTAACTCTGAGTTCGTGCGATGCTGACTGTTGAATTGCAAGCGTTGCAGATACATTTAATCGCGCATATAGGTAACTTTTTGTTTCTCTAAATGGTATTGAATGCACAGTAAACTGAGCTGAAAAATATTTCTTCGGAGGCTGTTTCACAATTTACGCGAGTAAAAATTGCTGCTCATCGGTGCTGCTTCAAAAATGCTTTTGAGGCTGATATGCTTTCTGCGAACCGTCGTGGTCCTCGTCACAGGGTTTTCAATACGACCCTTGAGTATAATGAAGCTCTAAAGCGGCGTGAAAATCAAGGACGAGCAAGAAGCACAGAAACAATTGAACAACAGCAGCACTAGCGGTGTTTTAGGGCGTTTCTTCGTCGTATTTCCTTATGCAGGCGACTTAAATTTTTCATGCTTAGTAAATGACTTGCCCTAAGTGAGATTTTAGGTGACTTGATTAGCTGTTTCTTCATAAGCATATAATCAAGATGGCATGTACGCAGGCTTAAGAGGCCGTCACCGTATAAACACAGCTTGCGATTGCTTTTGTGTTTACTTTCTGCACTGGGAGGTTTACTCGCACACGTGGGTGCTGTATTAACATGTCACTGTGGCGCTCTGCGCAGTACCGTCTAGAACTCAATAATACGCAAACACGCCACATAACAGAGAGGACAGAACAGAAGCTCGGCTGTAGACGCATGACCAAGACGGATGCAGTTTTCCGTTGTCAACTCTTAGGCAGTGCGAGAGATGGCCGCGCGGCAACGACACTGTAAGTCTAAGTTTCTAATAGAATCATTCTGAAGGTAGGAAGATTGGCGAAGTCAAGTATGCGTGCACATTGGCCCCGTGAGGCGCAAAGAAAGACCTGACAACCAACTCGTATAAGTACAAAGCTCTTTTCGCATACTGCATCAAAAAATCACGACGAGGCTCATGTATTATATGTGCTTGAGGATTATGACGCCACTTTCAGCTCTAACGCGTACTACTAAACCTAGCAAAAGCATTTGTATTTCCGATAAAAGCTTATGCTTTAATTCATAGGTGGCGCCGTCATCTGTTTGCTTCCATAAATTGGTTGTTGGTTCCGGCCGGAATTTTATTTGGAGCTTCGTAAGTCGTTAAAACACGCTGTGGCGGCTGGCTTGATGTCATTGTTGCTTGCCTTCTGGCGGTCTAAAACGAAGTTGATATTTCATGGGATACTGAAATGATATCTACTTCAAAATGGTGTCGAAATCAACATGTCCTGACTGGTGGGTCTGCAGTAATTTGCAAACTTCTACTTCAGTATATAATACTTTCTACGCAACAGCAGTGATTGATACAAGGTGGAAGTAATGTTAGCTAGAACCACTGCTACAGGGTTCGCACGGCGTGGAAATTTGGTTTCATTATATCTTCAAGGGGCTACATGTTTTGACTGTGTGGAGGCCGGTGTAAATTATGCCATGCATTTAGACTGCCTAAAAAGTAAGTGCGGGCTTAATTTTTCGGAAAAGGTTCTTTTCCTCGCTTTGATCGTCAACTAGAAAAGTTCAACTGCTTTCGAATTTTACTTTTGTGTTTGGGGTTTTACACTTCCGGCTGTGGGTGGGGAACATTTTCCGGAAGTTGTCCTAGATGTAAACAGCTGAATTTAATATTTTTTTATCGAAAGAACGCGCCGCAGCTCAGCAATGTGCATGTTGGTCACCGTGTTTGGCTGTTCACAAAATAAACAAGAAAAGCGACACGTGAAAAGCATGCTGAGACAATCTTGTTTATGTCACAATATGAGAGGAGGGCGGCACCCTGGGAGGAACACGCTTGTCGTTATCTGAGAGAGAAATGTCATCCAAGGATGACAACAAGGCGTCAAGAATGACTGAATATGCAGCCGCTTTATACTTCCGCTTCTCTCCATGTTGCCCTTATGGAAGCGAATAACAAGTGTTTGTCTTACAGCAGCTGTCAAAATCTCCACGCTCGGAATGAGGCGGCAGTGTGCACCCAATTATTATGGCGCCCTTTAACCTATCAAGCACTCAAAACAAACGATTCCGCTAGTTTGCTCTCGTAGGTGTGAAGATACATTTCGCCTCTTTGCAAGCACCCCCTAGCGGCTTCAAAGACGGTAAAGTGGCATTTCTGTCGATAAACAAAAGCTGCTGTCTTGTCATGTCTGACAACTGCCATGAGCGATTTAATGCGCAGAACGAAAAACACGCTGAGGAATCCAAACACGCGTATTTGATGTAAGTTTAACTCATAGCCTCACTGCGATAGCATCGTAAACACTGGCCAAAGGGAAGCCGAAAGTGTATTGGAGTTTATAATAACACACGAGTGGTGCGATATTGCACAATGTTTATTCTACTAAATTAGAAAGTAAAGCAAGTAAAGTAAGAAAGTAAGAGCATAATAGGGGTTCTAAACCTTGTGTTGACATATTCACATTTTAGCATTTTTAATACCAAACCATTCCGCATTACTAAAAGCTTGCAGTTATGACTGGAAACATAAGAAACCATTTAGCGATAAATTTACAGTTCAGGGCATTTTTTTCGCCTCATGTTGTTTCGTAGTGGCGTGAAATGCTAAATTGGAATCGCTACTGCTTTGAACTAAAGCGGTGGGCACAGGAGGCATGGTGTAGAAGAAAAATACCTTGTTTCTTGGCGCTCTTTTGCAAAAGTGAATGGACGGGTAAATAGACTTGACGGGTACATAGTGAATGGGCCGGAACGAAGCGTGGCGGAAGATTTGAAAACTCGAAATGGTTGCTGGGATGAAACGAGAATATAATAAGAGTTAACTGATAACCAATCAATCAAGTCAACGAGAAAACAATCATGGCGCCAAATCTGAAAGGCGTCCAGTGTCGAAGAGGTGCAAACGCTTTCGCATTTTTCCAATGCGGGTAACCGCAGTGATCTCTGTTTTTTTTCTTACACGCCATACGTTTTTCTTCTTTTTCTAGGTACAATTTGGTAGGCTCAAGGGGAAGCAGGCACCTACCATCACTGGTTTGGTTTGTCTCAATGTCGGAGAGGGAAAGCAGGGCGCCGCAATGCATGGGGCTAAAACAATAAATGAAAAATCTACGAGGATCACAGACGGATGTTTTAATACATTGATGTAATGCTATGACCGCTTATTTCTTCGTTCTTTATGCCATTACTAAGCTGGCTGGAATATAAGGAAAGGTAAATATTGTCTTCTATTTTCACGTACGCCTGTTATTGCGTCAATATCCTTTATTGCATCAAATTCATCGGAAACATAAGGCGTCTACTGCTAAGCAAAGCCAACGAATAATTTATGCACTTTGCCATTAAACAGCAACATGGGCTGACTATTTTTACAGCCATGTCTTCTAGAGGTATCAGAGGATGAGTTTCGTTCCAGAATGAACAACCTGGAAGAATTTTATTTAGACTGGCGGTAACAGGTGGTGGTATACCAGCATTGCGATTTATCTGATTTATGGCTACCGCAATATGACATTTACTTTTTCTCTGGGAGAGTACACCTGTCATCTCGACCTACAAGCGTTTCGTAATTTGCCGCTGAAAGAGAAGAACGATAGCCCAGCGCAAACGGAAACACTGTCTGTGGGATATGGTACGGAGGCAATGTGCGGCAGTTTGCAACGTAGGAAAAAATGTGCTCTCTCTCGTGATCGAGAACAGGAGTAACATGAAACGGTTTGCAGCATCTGTGTAGCACATTCTAGAGACTTAATCTCGTTGGAAGGCAAGGCGTCTCGGTGAAACACAAAAATCAACCCAGAGGGTCGCTCAGGCGGGAGAGCAAAATAAAAAGACAACCTTGCGGGGCCATGGCGCCATCTTTCGGCGTGAGGCGGAACTCGTTGAAAAAAGAGTAGGCGGTGGAAAGAACTGCCAGCAAACATCTACCTTGGCAGACTTCGCAACAGACGCGGAGTTGCGTTGCGCTCTCGCACAGCTCACATGTCGCGAGGACTGCGCATGCGCCGCTCGGGCTGCAGGGCAGAGTGTAGCTTTTTTCGCTCCGCACTCTGACTTCGCCCACAACAGTAATAGGAAGACGCTGTTGTAGACGCATGCGCTGCTCCAACGGCAGCATAGAACATAGGCACCAGAGGGCAGGCGGAAAGTTTCACCCAAATTCGTTTAGCTATGCCTCCGTGTTCTCCCTTCGGTTGGCTCCGTGTTCCCTCGCCGTTCTGGCGGCAAGGTCTGGTGTTGAGTGACGACAACTAGAGCTAGAAGCATACCATGCTTTGAAAAAAATAATAACAACACTTTCTTTACCTCATCCTATGATCTCTAGCAGATTTACCTAGCCAAAGAGAACTAGGGAGAAAAAAAAATTTCCCTTGCCTTTCCTATGAACTAGATTTTCATATTTTCATCACACTATGCTGCAATGATAATAATAATTGGTTTTGGGGGAAAGCAAATGGCGCAGTATCTGTCTCATATAACGTTGGACACCTGAACCGCGCCGTAAGGGAAGGGATAAAGGAGGGAGTGAAAGAAGAAAGGAAGGAAGAGGTGCCGTAGTGGAGGGCTCCGGAATAATTTCGACCACCTGGGGATCTTCAACGTGCACTGACATCGCACAGCACACGGGCGCCTTAGCGTTTTTCCTCCATAAAAACGCAGCCGCCGCGGTCGGGTTGAAACCCGGGTACTCCGGATCAGTAGTCGACCGCCCTAACCACTGAGCCACCGCGGCGGGCAAATTACATTTAAAAAAAAAAAAACCAGGCGATTGTACCGTGAAGCTAGGAGCTATTCTGTTGTTGATAAAGTTACATAGGTATGAAATCAAGGTATTATTGAAGGGTCCCTTTCATTCGGCTCTCAGTTCCTGGGCATGCACTGTACGTGCGTGTGGGCCTTGTGTGTGTCTTTTTGTGATACCTGACTGTTGGCGCTTTTTGATGGAATGTAATTGCTTTTAACCTTGCCCAGCAATATTTAGGTACGTTGGTCAGAACTACGTCTGGAGCTACGACCTGGACCACCGACCAGCTGTGGACGGTGCCGGACGAGTCAAACACTTATTTGACGAGTACAGAGACGCAGATCTGCACAAAATATATTCCTTTGTAGTGAACGGACATGCAGCCGTCATGCATTTCACGCAAGTAAACTGAAAAGAACACAGAAATCTTTATCGGAAGCTTTCAACCGAACGTAAAAGTATCTTATTTTCTTCTAGACATAGCACCTTTTAAAAAACTGTTTCAAATGCCGATACTGTCGTCGAAAGAGTAAAAGACCTTCATTTCGGGTACCAGGTCGTGTCCCTGTTTTTGATCGGTGGGTTGAGGCTGAAGGTCGGTGCAGTGTGGTGGTTGCCGAAGACGAGTTTGGTGTGTGCCACCACAAGCGGCCACTCTGTTTTGGGCGTAATTTAACAGTAGGAGCGGCCCAATTGCCCGGGAATTAGGTTAAGGATGGAGTTATGATAGCTTAGGCAAGTGGAGGCTTAAATATTTAAATAAAGATAAGACTGTTCACGGTATAATAAAGTTCGCCGTTCGCTGCGTAGCGCGAGCCATCAGAAGTGTAGTTAGGTTAAGTAACGCTACTTGGCGCCATTGACGAATAATCGCCTAAGTCCAGGCTTACAATCTCCTGATATTTGTTTTCTGTCTTGCATTCTGTGAACAGTGCTAGGGCACTAGCTCTGAAGGAAAGAAATTGCGTACTTGTTCATTGTTACACTGTAAGTGTGAGAAGTGGTGAGTTAAGCAAAATGGCTGGGATATTTTGTCCGCCGGATCGTAAGAAAGGCCTCATAAAAATCGGGACTGGCTTTCTGCTGCAACATTTCATGCAGTGAATATGTGTTCATGCCGTGCAAGAGGAAAGTTGTTGTCCGGATCAGAACTCGGGCTTCTGTGGTACTAGCGAAAGTGAACAGCTCTGTGATATAATGTGAAGGTGTCGTAAGAAGCGAAACACGAGGGAAATGGAGAGAAAACGCCTGAACTCTCAGAATGTTATTAAAAGCTGAGAAAGTCGATGGCTTTCGGACCAGCGCTCGCTAATTATCTACTCGGACCGACGCCGGCCGGACACGCCAGGAGTATGGAGAGGGGTGAAAGAAGTGGGGAGATTGCACAGGATAGAATAGGCGAAGTGTTTTACGTTAGCGTACTAAGAAAGAGAAGTTGGGGCGTGAGAGGTCTGAGCGGATGCGATGCACGTAGCGACCAAAGAACGCAACTAAAGCAGCGCTAGATTTAAGTATATCGCTGTGGGAAGACTTCTAAGAAACGAACACTCGCAAGTAATACGATCAGGCTGATAGTGCGGCCGACATCCTAGTTATTAAGCTCCGGATGGCCGAGACGGCAGCTGGCTCGAAATTCTTAGCTTTATTTCGAGCTAGTAGCTAATTTGGCGGTCGACATTCATAGTTGTGTATCTTTGTTCGAAATGTGCCTGAACACTTAAGACATGAAACCATACATAATGCATAAAAATGATACAGAAACAGCGCATTTTGGTGTCCGTTTTTTTTTTTGCCTTCAAACAGACCTATCGACATAGTAACCATGACAGCAAGCTCACGAGACCAGTGAGCTCAGTGAATAATTATATGCAAACGGGCGATTTCGGCGTCGCTCGGCGCTAGCACTGAATGGCATCATCACGTCACGGTCCACCGACCAACCTGGATTGCCACATTCCTGATGAAGTATGCGTCTCGGGGGAGCACAGGTTGTTCCTGTGATTAACCAGTGGTTTCGGTGATGCGGAAAAAATTTGGACAAGAATCTCTCGATGCGGGTGGGAATACTGAGCGCCTCCTCGGACACCTTCCAAAATTATATTAAATTATTTTCCACTCAAAGCCAGCGACTAAAACTTTCTAGAATGAATCTCATTAGGCGATGAAGAAATAATACGATTCGTCTGCGTTCGAAGTTTTGTGCCTGCACCCCTGTGAGATTAAGGTGAGTGTCCATATAATGAGAAAAGAGAGAGCAGCAAAATTTGTGCATCGCAATTTTTCGAATCGATGCTTCCTGTCTTGACATAAATTGCATAAATTGACCGGAGAAGCACGTTCTCGTTCATATTGAGTGCCACTTACCATGATAAAAGATGCACTGCGCCAACCCGAACATGCTGCATTTTAGTATTGATTCAATATCTTTTATGTGATAAACACTCGAGATTCACTCACATTAGAGAGAAACCTTTGGCGCATATATAGGCGGCCGACAGAAAAATAATTCGTTTTCTTAGCGCTTTACCGTCTTGCAGGCCATCTGGGCAAAATACAATACGTGGGCTGCGGTTACACTCATTACAAAGAGAACGACACGATTCATTATTTCAAGAAGTTCTTCGCTTGCAATTATGCGCCGCGGCTAGGAGTTGAAAATGAATTGCGTTAGGAGAATGATTAGAAAGTTATAGCATATCGTTACCGTGTTTACGTTACCGTCTTACCGTTTACCGGACCCGGTAAACGACGTCTGCGCATGCGCCGCCACTTACAGGTCCGCAAGCACTTTACGGAATCTCTTTTAACGTTGCGGAAAGTTAGCGTTCGCTCGTAAACAAACATGGCGGCGCCTTGCACGGCCGCTTCGGACCAAATACAGCACCGCCGCCAAGTTCTTCGGCGCCATTTCTGGCTATACATGGAGGCATTCGCTTTTAATTTGCAAACTCTCACTCATGCGTTGAGGTTTGAGTAACAACTAGGCCACATTTTTGAGATTATTTGCCGATTTTAGAGCAGTTAAGCATGACTGTATGTCGTGTACATGCCCAAATAGCAACGACTACACTGCAGCTCTTCAGTTTTGTGCCCTTTTTACCATTTTCTATATTTCCTTGATTTTTTTCATCGAAAAAAAAGACTAATAATTCTCTTGGTATATTCGTCAGTAAATGCAGAAATTAAAAGTTTCTGAAGTGCAAGATGCCGGGCTAGTTGGTAATCCATGATGAAAAAACAGCGCAAGGAACGAGACGAAAACACGAAGGAAGAAGACACAGACGCGGGCGCTGACTAACAACTGAAAATTTTTATTTCGATGCAGGACACATATATAAAGTACAAAGATGGGGGTGTGTCCAAGGCGATCCTGCACAATCACCGAAACAGTGTGGTCACGTCCAAGGGTACAAACGATAAAAAGGTGAAAAGGCCGAAAGAAAGACAAAAAGGCGATAAAACCACGGTGTAAGAGGCCGGGACGGAAGGTGGAAGCGATGAAAACGATGAAAACAGATATGCACGCGCCAAAAGGGGAAAAAAAACAGCGTTAAACTAACGGTAAAAACGGGACTAAAATCGCGGCACAAGGTGATTAACAAAAAAGACAGAGAGGGGCATTTAAGAACAGGATTAAACGTTTACCCTGCCTCTAAGAAAATCCAATATTTTTTTGTGGACAAGCACAGGGAGGGTGTACTCACACATTGTTCCTTTGCGTTGTGGATTTTGAATGCTTCTACGATTTCCCTGGATATCCTATCCCGTCCTTTAGCAAGAATTGTGCAGCGATTGAAATCTGGGTAACAGGTTTCGTCCGGATCATCATCCTTACGTTTGCACTTTTTGCAGTGCTTGGCGAGGTGCCCAGAAATTGCCAAACAGTCTACATTACTCCTGTGTTCTTGAAGCCTAATGTTGAGGCACCTGCCTGTTTGGCCAATATATCTCTTCCCACAGGATACGGGCAGAGAGTAGACGACGCCGGTTTTGCAGGGGACGAGTTGTTCCGAATGAGTCTGCCCACACCCACGGGCGATCAGAGGTTTGTTCACCTTCGGGCATAGGGCGGAAAGCTTGTTTGGCGCTGAAAAGACGACGTCAACCCCTGAACGCTTCGCGACCTTTTTGAGGCGGTGGCTGACCTCATGAATGTAGGGCATTACGACCACTCTTCTGTTCTCCCTGTTGGACGCCTCCTGCGCGTCATGTCGTCCTTGTTTCTTGGCGACGGACCCGGCAACGGACACCAGAACGTTCAGGGGATATCCGGCGGTTAACAGGCGCTCGACCTGGTTGTTGAAACTATCCTGGAAACGATGTTCACAGGACTTCTGAAGCGCATTTTGAAAGCAAAGTCTTACTATCCCTCTCTTAACGAGTTTTGTATGGGCAGACATAAAAGGCAGAAGAGGTTTTTTACCCCTGGGCTGATAGGACCAGCAGGTATGCTGGTTAGAGAAATGCAGTCGGAAGTCCAGAAATCTGATTGAGCATTCGTGCGGTGTTTCATGCGTCAAAGCCAGAGGAATACATTGGCCAAACATAGAAAGAATTTCGGATACCAAAGGGTTAAATGCTTCGTGGCTGCAATTCAAAAAGACGAGGTAGTCATCCACGTAACGAAAAATTTTTACTACGCACGTATCAGCGATCCTGTCATTCAACATCCTATCGTATCTAGCAAGGAAGAGTTCGCTTAGGATGGGTGCGCACGCAAGAGCCTATGCAGAGACCTTGTTTTTGTATATATGCATGTTCACCTGACGTAACATAGGAAAAATTCAGATAAAATTTCACAAGTCGTAGAAAATCACCGATTGAAAGCCCTACTTCCTTGTTTTTGTATATATGCATGTTCACCTGACGTAACATAGGAAGAATTAAGATAAAATTTCACAAGTCGTAGAAAATCACCGATGGAAAGGCCTACTTTGAAGTAGGGCTTTCCATCGGTGATTTTCTACGACTTGTGAAATTTTATCTGAATTCTTCCTATGTTACGTCAGGTGAACATGCATATATACAAAAACAAGGTGTCTGCATAGGCTCTTGCGTGCGCACCCATCCTAAGCGAACTCTTCCTTGCTAGATACGATAGGATGTTGAATGACAGGATCGCTGATACGTGCGTATACTCCGTTTCATACATAGCTGTTTACACAGCCAAAGGTACGGAAGTAGTCCGTCAAAAAAAAAACTAACAAAACGTGTCACTCCGCCTCGCCTCGTGGCTGAGTGGTACGAAGCGGGGGCATGTTTGTTCATTTTGTGAGGGGGCCCAGGTTCGATCCTCAGCTTAGGTTTGTTCTTTTTTTTTATCTTTTTTTCGGCGAATCTCTAGATAGAAAGTCTAAATGCGAGCCATATATAAGTGGCCTTTTTTGTTATCAAAATGAAAAGACTTCTTTAATAAGAAGCGTGCTGTTAACTTTTTCCGCAGGGAAACGAAAGTGAAGTGAGAGTTGGCAACGGTCGTGCTGAGAGGCGCTGTTTTTCGGTGTTCACGGATTTTTTCGCATGCTGCACACAATGAATCATTAATTGTGGGGTGATAGAATTCAGTGTGGCTTCAATTATTTTACTCCGCCAGAAAGACCTTCTTTCTTAAACCTCACAACTGTCCGAGGGCTCACTCCGGTCATCTCGCCCACAATTGCGAGAACGTCACACACAGTCTTCGCGGGGTGGAGCTTCCTTATGCTTGCGTAGACATTAACTATCACCGCCTTGCAGTCTTTAGAAAAATTTGGAGACTTCACCTTGGAAAAGAGGCGAACAGGAGATGTTTTCGAAGTCGAAGCGGGGGAAGAAAACAAGCGAGCAGGTGACAGCGACGCCATTTTCACAAACAGACCTGCCGGCTCAGCTGCGAAAACCTGATACAGCCGGCGCCTGAGAAAACGAAAAATCTGCGTCACTCGGTTCTGGAAAACATAAAAGAAAAATCAATCTATTTGCAAAAATAAAACACTTCCATCGGTCTACTATAATATCAACTACTGTTCACTTTGCTTGTCAATTCATTTCTATTTTTATTTTTGACGCACTATATTATGATGCGGACGAGGATCGCAAACAGGCACCGTAGCCTTGGCTGCGTAGACAGCTAAGTATGAAACGGATTATAGTAAAAATTTTTCGTTACGTGGATGACTATCTCGTCCTTTTGAATTGCAGCCACGAAGCATTTAACCCTTTGGTATCCGAAATTCTTTCTATGTTTGGCCAATGTATTCCTCTGGTTTTGACGCATGAAACACCGCACGAATGCTCAATCAGATTTCTGGACTTGCGACTGCATTTCTCTAACCAGCATACCTGCTGGTCCTATCAGCCCAGGGGTAAAAAACCTCTTCTGCCTTTTATGTCTGCCCATACAAAACTCGTTAAGAGAGGGATAGTAAGACTTTGCTTTCAAAATGCGCTTCAGAAGTTTCCAGGATAGTTTCAACAACCAGGTCGAGCGCCTGTTAACCGCCGGATATCCCCTGAACGTTCTGGTGTCCGTTGCCGGGTCCGTCGCCAAGAAACAAGGACGACATGACGCGCAGGAGGCGTCCAACAGGGAGAACAGAAGAGTGGTCGTAATGCCCTACATTAATGAGGTCAGCCACCGCCTCAAAAAGGTCGCGAAGCGTTCAGGGGTTGACGTCGTCTTTTCAGCGCCAAACAAGCTTTCCGCCCTATGCCCGAAGGTGAACAAACCTCTGATCGCCCGTGGGTGTGGGCAGACTCATCCGGAACAACTCGTCCCCTGCAAAACCGGCGTCGTCTACTCTCTGCCCGTATCCTTTGGGAAGAGATATATTGGCCAAACAGGCAGGTGCCTCAACATTAGGCTTCAAGAGCACAGGAATAATGTAGACTGTTTGGCAATTTCTGGGCACCTCGCCAAGCACTGCAAAAAGTGAAAACGTAAGGATGATGATCCGGACGAAACCTGTTACCCAGATTTCAATCGCTGCACAATTCTTGCTAAAGGACGGGATAGGATATCCAGGGAAATCGTAGAAGCATTCGAAATCCACAACGCAAAGGAACAATGTGTGAGTACACCCTCCCTGTGCTTGTCGAAAAAGAATTGGATTTTCTTAGAGGCAGGGTAAACATTTAATCCTGTTCTTAAATGCCCCTCTCTGTCTTTTTTGTTAATCACCTTGTGCCGCGATTTTAGTCCCGTTTTTACCGTTAGTTTAACGCTGTTTTTTTTTCCCTTTTGGCGCGTGCATATCTGTTTTCATCGTTTTCATCGCTTCCACCTTCCGTCCCGGCCTCTTACACCGTGGTTTTATCGCCTTTTTGTCTTTCTTTCGGCCTTTTCACCTTTTTATCGTTTGTACCCTTGGACGTGACCACACTGTTTCGGTGATTGTGCAGGATCGCCTTGGACACACCCCCATCTTTGTACTTTATATATGTGTCCTGCATCGAAATAAAAATTTTCAGTTGTGTTGCAAAAGGGTTGCAAGCCCCAAGGGTAGCGTTGGCCTGGCGGCCTGGAGCAAAGCTGGAAACATCCGAAGGTCCCGGCAAAGGATGAGTCGACTGGCAACAGAACAACTTGTTTATTCTGGCATCGCAAAAGAGCAGCCGGTCAGGGCGACCACGTTACTCGAAGGAAGAAATCGAAGTCTCTCTTTGGCGTCCGGGGCAGCGGCTTATATACCCTCGGAGTCGAGGGCAAGAAGGAACGGCTCTGGATGAGGCGCCCGATACGGCGACGCTCAGACATGTTCAGACGTGACGTGCGCGTCCGCCGGGCCGGCGCCGATCAGACCTCCTCGCCTCCCAGTTGGGGAGCTCCTCTCCCCGGCTGCCGCGCTTTGACAAGCGTGGGCACCAACATGCACACACACACACACACGCACACACGACGACACGTGGCATTGAAACCTGCCTGGACGCGCTTGGCGGGAGGCGTTACGGCAGCACTGAACGGGCCCAAAATGACCGCCACTTTGAACGAAGCCCCGGCGTCCGTTGCATCCGCGCCGGCTATACCGCGCGTCGTAGGCGAAACGTAACAGACCGCCCCGCCGGGAGAAGGAGATCCCGATGGTCAGGGGACTGCATCCGCTGTCCGGAGGGATGTCGCTCGATGATGCTCGTAATCGAAACCGGTCGTCCCTCGACGTTGCTTGAGCGCAGCGCACAGAGAAGGCCTCGTTCTCAGGTTCAGGATCACACCGGACACTGCAAAGTCACTTCGGGAGAGTTGCCATTTTTGTGCTCGTTCCCAGCAAGCGTTAGAACTACGCCGAAACGCAACCGCTCAGTTAGCAAGTACGAGACAACCCTCACTAAGCTCTGCCAGGTTCTTTCTCCTTTTATACTACTGCCTAGTTCCTTACAGTAGTCAAGCAGCACTCAGAACGCGTCCACAAATTGGAAAATTGCACTAGAAAGCACATATTCACTTTGAAACACTAAACAAAAGCAATATGTTAAAAATCCTGCCCCAGGAAGAAAACATCAGCAACAAACAACTTTGAGGCGGATTCCTACGTTAGGGGCTTCGACTTAAGCCATCGGCGTTACCGTTGAGACTCCCCTTTTTGTAACGCACCTCAAAGGAATATTGTTGCAAAGCGAGGCTCCAGCGCAGGAGGCGGCCATTTTTGGGAGAGATGGTCTGCAGCCATTGGAGAGGGCAGTGATCCGTCTCAATAATAAACCTCGAGTCGGCTAGGTAGCATGACAATTTCTGAACGGCCCACACGAGACACGCACACTCTTTCTCGGTGGCGCTGTACGCCTGCTCACGACAGGTCAGCTTACGACTAGCATAAAGGACGGGGTGTTCCACTTCTCCATTTTCCCGTTGGCACAGTACAACGCCCATGCCTCGCTCAGTAGCATCGCACTGAACAACGAACCCTTTTGTGTAGTCTGGCGATCGTAGCACAGGCTGGCTTGTTAGGGCGCTCTTTAGGGCGCTAAAAGCTCTTTCCTTTGTCTCGCTCCAGACGACTGTTTGGGGCTCTGTTTTTCTTAGAGCTTCCGTCAGGGGAGCCGCGATATCGGAGTACCTGGGGATGTACCTCTGATAGTAGCCGGCGACACCTAAGAACGACCGAATATCGGTCTTCGTGCGCGGTTGCGGGAAGTCTCGCACAGCGGCCACTTTTATTTCAGAGCGGCGGCGACGACCCTGTCCAATCACGTGACCGAGGTAGACAACCTCGGCCTGTGCTAATTGGCACTTGGGAGCCTTGACTGTCAAGCCCGCTTCGCGCAGCCGGGTTAGCACTGCCCGCAAGTGTGCCATATGCTCAAACCAGGATGCGGAGAATATCGGTACGTCGTCTAAATACGGTAAAGCGAATTCTTCCTGTCCCCGCAACACTTTGTCCATGAGGCTTGAAAAGCAGTATGGCGCGTTCTTCAAACCAAAACTCAAAACTTTAGGACGGAATGTTCCCATTGGTGAAATGAACGCCGCATACCTACTAGCCTCTTCTGTAAGTGGAACCTGCCAATAACCCCTGACAAGATCTAGGGTGGAAATAAACTGAGCGCTACTAACTTTCTCAAGGCGCTCCTCGATGTTAGGGATCGGATAAATTTGATCCTTAGTGATGGAATTAAGCCTGCGGTAATCGACGCAAGGACGAGGTTCCTTGCCCGGTACCTCAACTAAAATCAAAGGGGAGGTATAATCACTCTCACCCGCCTCAATAACACCGAGCTGTAGCATTTTCTTTACCTCAGCCTCCATAATATCGCGCTGGCGGGGTGACACCCGGTACGCCTTGGATCGTACTGGCTCTGGGGAGGTAAGCTCTATATCATGAGTAAGGACAGAAGTCGTACCAGGCCTCTCAGAGAACTGACCTTGAAACTCTTGTAAGAGTTGGTGTAGTTCGGTTTTCTGCTCAGCCGACAGCGGTGCTTTAATGATTAAGTCACTAATGACCTGATCAGTGTCTTCCCTGTTCGTCACTGGGCCTATTCCCGGAAGCTCGACCGGAAGCTCTTCTAACTTTCCCGTGTCGGGCATTTCCTCTCCAGTACCTGGTGCCTTCAACGCTGCAGGCTCAATTTTATTCAGTTCGGACGTGCTCTGAATACCAGCTTGCTGCGCCTCCGACCCTTTCTCATTGTTCGACAACGTCGACCCCGCAACTACCGCCTTTGCAGCGAGCTCCCGAACTCTCGATCTGGTTAAGGCCTGAACGCTAGCCTCACAAAACAAAAGCCCCTTCTCGCGCAGGAGGTGATCGGACCTGTTCGAAAATAGGTACGGGTACTGGGGGGGGGGGGGGGGGGCAGCATAGATGACACTACGGCCTCCGTCTCAAGTGCTCCGAAAGGTCCTTCAATAAGCACTTTTGCTACGGGCAGACACACGCTATGAGCTTCCAAGGCTTGCTTGATCCATGCGCACTCGCCCGTGAACATATCGGGTTCTACGTAAGAGGGGTGAACTACATCCATTGTAGCTGCGGAATCACGAAGCACTCGGCACTCTTTCCCGTTCACGAGGAAGTCTCGCATGTAGGGCTCGAGAAGCTTCATGTTCTCGCCAGTGCTACATAATGACAAACACACGACTTCTCTTTTTGTTTCTGGACACTGCGCCGAAAAGTGACCCGGCTTCTGGCACGTATAACACACGCGCGCTTGCCTCGTCTCGAACCGCTTTCTGCGTTCGGCTTCGGCTGCCGCCGTCTCCTTACGTTCGGTCGGACTGCTTTCACTCGCATCCGCACTACGTGTGTCCCCCCTTGCTCTCATGGGTGTGAACTTCGGCCTCTCAGACTTGGAGCCAAATTCACCCTTTTGACCGTCCTTAGCTCCGCGAGCCCGACGCGTCACAAACTCCTCGGCAAGCTCGGCGGCTTTAGCCACTGTACTAACGTCTGGCCTATCCAAGACCCAGTACCGCACGTTCTCAGGTAACCGACTATAAAACTGTTCTAGCCCGAAACACTGCAGAATTTTCTCGTGGTCACCAAACGCTTTCTCTTCTTTGAGCCACTCCTGCAAGTTTGACATAAGCCTGTAGGCAAACTCTGTATATGACTCACTTCTGCCTTTTTCATTTTCCCGAAACTTCCGACGGAACGCCTCCGCTGACAGCCTGTACTTTTTTAGCAGACTCGATTTCACTTGGTCGAAATCCTCTGCCTCCTCTCTCTTCAAGCGAGCGAATACGTCGGCCGCCTCGCCGGGTAACAAAGTGAGCAAGCGCTGTGGCCACGTTTCCCGAGAGAACCCCTGCTTCTCGCACGTTCGCTCAAAGTTAACCAGGAACAAACCAATGTCCTCTCCAAGCTTAAACGGCCGCATCAGGTCAGTCATTTTGAAGGATACTCGTTCTCCTGCACCGTGTGCCTGACTTCCATTACGAGCGCGTTCCATCTCTACCTCGAGACGCTTCATTTCCAAAGCGCGCTCTTCTTTCTCTTTATCTTTTTGTTCTTTACGTTCGCGCTCGTCTTTCTCTTTTTGCTCTTTACGTTCGCGCTCCTCTTTTTTGCTCCCTCTCCTCAATGGTCTCAAGGCATTCCGACAGCTCGTCATCCTCAGCCTCCAACTCAAGAATAGCCCTTAGCAGTTCTGGTTTTCTGAGTTTGTCTGAGACATCCAGACCCAGCTCTCTTGCAAGCTGCAGCAATTTCGGTTTGCGCAACGACTTCAAATCCATGGCTGCTCCGAATGCTGCTTTCTCTACTGCCTACTATTGTCTTGCCACAAACTAACCCGGCAGCAACGACAACCACAATTACCAGCTCTGTTTCTGACACTAACAAAAGCCTGGCAAAACTCAGAAGAAGAAAGTCCCGCACTCACCAAACCTCGCAGCCAAGAATTCAGCGCAGTCGTTCCGCTGCACGCAACCAGTCATCACACAGGGCTCGTTGCATTGCTCCCGGATGGTCGTTGTGCTGCTCAGCATACAGTTGACCGCATATCTTCGCTGCTGGCCTCCGTTGTCGGGATCCCACCGCTGCCGCCAGTTGTTGCAAAAGGGTTGCAAGCCCCAAGGGTAGCGTTGGCCTGGCGGCCTGGGGCAAAGCTGGAAACATCCGAAGGTCCCGGCAAAGGATGAGTCGACTGGCAACAGAACAACTTGTTTATTCTGGCATCGCAAAAGAGCAGCCGGTCAGGGCGACCACGTTACTCGAAGGAAGAAATCGAAGTCTCTTTGGCGTCCGGGGCAGCGGCTTATATACCCTCGGAGTCGAGGGCAAGAAGGAACGGCTCTGGATGAGGCGCCCTATACGGCTACGCTCAGACATGACGTGCGCGTCCGCCGGGCCGGCGCCGGTCAGACCTCCTCGCCTCCCAGTTGGGGAGCTCCTCTCCCCGGCTCCCGCGCTTTGACAAGCGTGGACACACACACACACACACACACACACACACACACACACACACACACACACACACACACACACACACACACACACACACACACACACACACACACGACGACACGTGGCATTGAAACCTGCCTGGACGCGCTTGGCGGGAGGCGTTACGGCAGCACTGAACTGGCCCAAAATGACCGCCACTTTGAACGAAGCCCCGGCGTCCGTTGCAACAGCGCCGGCTATACCGCGCGTCGTAGGCGAAACGTAACAGTTGTTAGTCAGCGCCCGTGTCTGTGTCTTCTTCCTTCGTGTTTTCGTCTCGTTCCTTGCGCTGTTTTTTCATCATAAAAGTTTCTCCGGCCCGGAGTTGGCGCGCTTTAACTTACTTCCACTAGATGGCGCCACAGTGTTCACATCCAAACTCGTAAAGCGACGATGCGGCACGGCAAACAGGTGTCGTAGTTGTGCTTTCTTTACAGCGCTCGCAACGCAAAGCGCGCCGTGTATGCAAGCTTACTGAGGTCTACGTAGTGGAATTGTCTACTGGCCAGGGTAGGGAAAGGTGTCTAGCTTCACGGGCACATTTGAAAAGCCGCTGAGTCAGCTGTGATGTTTAAGTGTTGTCGGTACGTCTTTATATGCAGAGAAAAAGATTATTAAAGTGTAGCATTTCACTTCATAGAAATGATTGAAATGCATCCGTATTTTTTATCGTTAAAAGCTGGGCATCTGCAATCATCATCACTCGTTTTAGCCTTACGGTAACTTGTTACGGGAGAGACGGTACGCTAAAACGTCTTCTGGCGTGCGCCGCGCTAACCTGAAAATCCGGCGTCCGGTAACACTGTAAACGGTAAAGTAAACACGGTAACGATATGCTATAACTCTCTATTGCTGTAGTTAAGAGTGATGACCTGCGCATTGTGTGACATATTTTATTCCTAAAATGTGGGCACAGTACTCTATTTAATCAAACTGCCTCGACCGCAGAGTTCAGTTGAACCTAGCTTTGTAATCTTAACCAAAAATGTCCCCATATCGGTTCGCGCCGCAAAGCCCCGCGGGCGCAGCCAGCATGGTTGCATCGGAGAGCCCCAGAAGCGGTGCCACGCCCACCCCCGTCACCTCGGAAGGTCCCTGTGACGCGCCTTTCACCGCCGCGGAACTGAATAACGCGCTGCAGCGCTGCCGCCGTCGATCGGCGCCCGGACCGGACGGGGTGACCTACCAGATGCTACGGAACCTCGATGCGGAGCAACGACAGGTCCTCCTGCAGCAGGTCAACCTGGTGTGGGAACGCGGGGAACTACCAGAGGAGTGGCGCACTGCGGTCGTCAGCCCTATCCTGAAGCCCGGTCGCCCACCGACGGAGCTGAGCGGATATCGACCAGTGGCACTAACATCGGCAGCGGGTAAGCTCATGGAGCACATGGCGTTGCAGCGTTTGAACGAGCGAGTCGCGGAGGCTGATTTGTTTGACGAGCGGCAGACTGGTTTTCGCGCGATGCGGTGCACGGCCGATTCGATTTCGGATGTTGTCACGGCGCTGGAGCACGCTAGAGCGGCGCGGCACGTAGCGCTGCTGCTGCTACTGGACGTCTCCAGCGCCTTTGACAACGTCCTCCGTGATACAATTCTCGCGATACTGGAGGGGGCAGGCGTGAGCGGGCGCCTGTTGCAATATGTTCGCGGTTTCCTGACCGGGCGCATCATGCGCGTACGAGTGGGGGGCAAGCTCTCCGAGCCTCGTCGGGTGGAACAGGGCGTGCCGCAGGGCTCTGTTTTGTCGCCTTTTCTTTTCAATGTGGCCATGTCGGTGGTGCCGGCCTGCCTCCCCGCGGGCGGCCGACACCATGTGTACATGTCCATATATGCGGACGACATTGCCCTGTGGTGCCGTGGGCCACCGGGCGAGGCGCTCCGCGTGCGTGGGTGCCTTCAGGAGGCGCTGACGGCAATTGACGCCCGCTTGCGCGGCCTGGGTCTGTCGCTGAGCGCGAGCAAATCGGTCGCCATGGCTTGCGTTTCACGCTCGCGCGCCCGCCCAGCGCCACTGTCACTGGACGGGACTCCGATTCCTTGGCGAGAGTCGGTGCGGTACCTGGGCTTGGACATCGACTGGCGCCTCTCCTTCCGCCCCGCGGCGACCAAGGCCTGTTTGCAGCTGAAGAGGACCACCGCCGCCGTGCACAGGCTAACCGCTCGAGGCCAGGGCATCAACCAGCATGCCGCGCTGCGACTCTACAACGCCGCAGCGCTGGGGGCGGCACTCTACGCGCTGCCACTAGTCACGGTGCGCAAACCGTGCTGGCGAAAGTTGGAGACGCAACATCGCAAGTCCCTGCGCGTGTGCCTCGGCCTGCCCAAGAACTCTCAGAGCGCCGCAACGCTGGCCGAGGCAGGAGCTTGGCCGCTCCAGCTCCAAGCAACGCGCAGGGCACTGCATCACATTGATCGCCTGCACCGCGCACCGGACGGCGCCTCGCTTCTGCAGCGTCTGCGCTCGCATCCCCACTCAAGAATGGGCGCGGCGCTGCAGGAGTACGAGCGCCTAACTGATGCCGCCCCCCCCCCCCCCCCCCTACGGACCCTGCCCGCCCTGGCCAGCTGCCTCGGAGATACAGCGAGACATCGTCGGCATCGCGGGAAAGCGGAGCACACCCCTCTGCGCTGTGCAGCAGCTGACCAGAGCCGTCATACACGAGGAACTCCGGGACTACCTCCTCGTGTATACAGACGGCTCAGTGGTCAGAGACAGCTGCTCCCTCGCAGCGGCGGCCACCATCCCCGCCCTGCGGCTGCACAGCCAGACGCACGCAGCATTACTGGGCTCGTCCACCACCGCAGAACTGCTCGGACTGCAGCTCGGGGTGGACCTGTTGCTCACAATCTCCCCCCCCGCCACCCAGAAGTGCTCTGCTGTGTGACGCCCTCACCCGCCTGCAGTGCAACGGCCGTGGCACACCACTCGTGCGAGCCATCCGCTCCGGCATCGCGCGGCTCGCGCAACAAGGATGCGTTGTGCGGGCCCAGTGGGTGCCAGGCCACTGCGGCATTGCGGGCAACGAAGAGGCCGACAGTCTCGCGACCGCCGCACACCAGCTGCCAGCCAGTGGCCACCCCCTCTCGCTGGAGGATGTGCGTGCGGTGATCCAGGAACATCTCCGACAGCAGCACCCGGACACGCGCATCGCCGGAGGTGAGCGCATACCCAGCCTCAACGGCTGCCGTGCCCTTTCGCGGCAGCAACGCGCAATGATCCTCCGCGCGCGCGTTGGTTGCGTGTGGCCCGGGGTACGACGGGTGCGACACGGAATCGCGACGAGTGATGTGTGTGATGGATGCGGTGCAGTGGAGACAATGGAGCACCTACTCCTACGCTGCACCGCGTTCGCTGACGCTCGTCGCGATATGCTCGCGGCCTACAGAGCGCTGGGCATCTTCCCGGACTCGCTCGAGACGCTCCTGTGGCCGCAAGGCAGTGCGCGCACCCGCGAGCGAACCTTGGTGAGCCTGTGTGTATTTCTCGAACAGGCGGGCTTGACGTCCCGCCTGTTCTGCGCCAGGTAGTACAGTGCTGTGACTGAACGCTTCGTGTGTGCTACCTCGGACGCTCTAACAGCTGGGCGCCCCACACCAGCTGTTGCGTGCAAAGTGCGGCGCGCGTGACCATTGACTGCCGAGTTTCCCGTCATCAGCACACGCGCGCCGCGAAGACAACTGACTTTTTGACTGTTTGTGTAAATAATGTATATAGTATATTTATTTTGCATTTATAGTGTTTACTTTTAATGTTTTTATGCAGTGTATATCTATTTTATGTAGTGTACTATTTACCTCCCCCCATGTCTTTCTTCTGTCCCCTCACCTCTTTTATTTCATTTCTCCCACCTGCCTGCTATCCTTTATTTCCGCTGCCCCAGCTCAGGTGCCGCCGCACGTGATGGCAGATGCCGGGGCTAGCAAAAATCTTTTACCTTCCTTTTATGTTATTTTTAAATAAACCACTACCACCACCACCACCACCACCACCTTTTCGCAGAAAATGACTACTCAGAAATGGCAGTTCTGACCGTTGGTACAAAATGACGCTCCATGCGGGCCCATTTACCAGCTGCTCAAAATGTTTTTTAGCAATTGCGCATACTATCGCGCGTACAGTGTTACGTGCAACGTGCAAACGGTGGCAGGAGCACGATGCGGGAGAGATAGTCTCCGTGATGACCTGCGCATTGTGTGGCATATTTTATTCCTAAAATGTGGGCACAGCACCCTATTTCATCAAACTGCCTCGACCGCAGAGTTCAGTTGAACCTAGCTTTGTAATCTTAACCAAAAATGTCCCCATGCCCTTTTCGCAGAAAATGACTACTTAGAAATGGCAGTTCTTGACCGTTGGTACAAAATGACGCTCCATGCGGGCCCATTTACCAGCTGCTCAAAATGTTTTTTTAGCAATTGCGTATACTATCGCGCGTACAGTGTTACGTGCAACGTGCAAACGGTGGCAGGAGCACGATGCGGGAGAGATAACGTCTCCGTGATGACACGCGCTGTTCTGAATGGGGGGCTACCTCGTGGACCTCCTGCCCCGCCTCTTCGTTCCCACCGAGGCCATAACGCTCAACCAACTCTCTTTAACCATAGCAATTGTTCGATATATAAGCCCCAAGGCCGTCAGCGTTTTCAGATTTAATGTTATGATCAATACATCAATAAGCGCGTAACTCTTTGAAGTGAAAGAGGCAGCATTCCAGCACAGCTGTGAAGTTTTGTATAAAAGTTTTACCGCCAGTTGGCGAAAGTTCCCAGTATGTCATTATGCCTTAAAACGCTTAACGACGTGTCATTATGTCTGAAAGATACAGTAGGATGTTTGGAGGAATTTTAAGACCGTTAGCTCTTACTCATCACGTTTCGAGATTTCGTAGGTCTGCTACCACCCTTGACCACAGCGACATCTGTGGCAGCAACTACTCATCACGTTACAAGATTTCGTGAGGTCTCCTACCACCGTGAGATCAAAGCGCCATCTGTGGCTGCAACTAGAAAACAGCGCATCTCGAATTGAGACTTTTAGCGCGTTCTACAATATCATTGCAGAAACGACCTCTTGCCGCGTGCAAATGTTGACGTCACGGTCCAGTATGGTGGATACAGGTGAAACTATGTGAGTGTGACATCAGGGGACAAAATGGCGGCATAGTTTCGGTCTCTCGAGTCCAAGATGGCGGCCATAAAAATTGGTTGTGCCCTCTCATGCTTCCCCCTCCCCCACCAAAGAAAAAAATCCTAAAACGGGTAGGAAAACTGTCCCGTTATGGGACAGCTATACATGTATACATTCGCTGCTGCTGCTGTTGCTGATAGGAAGAAAAAAAGGAAAGTGCACGGGCCTGCCTACTGGCTTAAGCCTTATATACGTTCGCACTATCACCAAGTCCACACAAACCCTTCCTGTACCCTCTGCCAGCACCCCAAAGCCACTCTCGATAATATCATTTTCCTCTGCCCGGCGGATCCTCCCCAGCGCGGCCCGGAGCCCCTTACCACTTGGGAGGCTTGGGAGACCCTACTGCGCTCCGAGGACCCGGCCAAGCAAGCCATCGCCACAGGCCGGGCTGCCAGCGTTATTAGCCTCCGGGACATGAACGTTTTAGTGCAGTGGGGCCGTGCGGGGGCCCAAGGACCTACGCGTCCTTAACTACCCTGTATGTAATAAAGTTTCCACCACCACCACCGAGCCACGCTCGCTGCCGCGTGCTGAAAGTAGGAGTAAACATAGAAAAAAAAGGCCCGCAATAATATGCCCTGGGCCGATCCCGGAGGCAGTGCAATACCGTGCCGACCCGTGCGAGAGAGCTTCAAGCCGAGCACTCCGCCATAGGACCGGTAGAAGATATTAAATCAGGTATCAGATATTATGGTGGTTTCAGAGCCGCCCCTTGTATACATTCGTTCCGCTATGTATACTACGACAACAACGGGCACCCATTTGGAGACAGTTGTATACCAAATTTAGTAGGCAAATAAAATCCCATGGGTTGTGGTATAGACATAAAAACCAAAATTGACTAATAGGTAAACATTGTATACATGCAATTACTAACTGAAGCGTTACCATATCTCACTGCAAGCCGAATTCTAGGCCCACCTTGACAACCCCAAACGGAGCAATTAACGTTTGGGACGTATCTTAAAGGCATGCAACTCGACGATCATCGTAATTTCTTTGATAGATGCCGGTAGGCGGCGATCGTTCCACTAGGCGGCGTGCGTGCACGCGTAGCCGAGCATGGCGGCAATCCACACCATTTTAAAGCGTATTGCATTCCGTTTCTCCACCCGAGCGGCGCGTTTTTCTTCGCTTTCTTCATCTAGTAAACCACACAGCTAACGCTTGTTGCTTCAACGTCTTCCAGACGGTGGCGGCCTTTTTTTCTAAAGAATTGTAGTGGTGTGTCGCTCTGAGAACATGCACCACTTCGCCTTATGGAGCTAGGAAAACAGTTTTTCTGTCAGTGCTAGAATAACCTCGTTTCAAGGCGGTATTCTTTTCAGAGACCTAGTAAGAAACGATTGAAGTGAGATTGCCGCTCCAGTCGCTTGTGCTCAAAGGCTAGGCAGTGACGATTGAAAAGAGGAAGGTGTCGGCACTCAAGAGCGTCGTTATCAGAAGATTTCAGTGCAGATCTTTCCAACTAAATATTCATTAATTGGGGCCACAAGCAATAACAATAATAATAAATATTCTTACATTTGTGCACATCAACTTGTACATAAGTTCGTCGGGTCATCCGAAGCCCTGAGGGCTTGTCCGGATGCACTCGGCAGTCAGTTGAGCAGAAGCAACAAACTATTTGCAGCATGTAAAAAAAACGCCAAACCATATCAACTGGGGTTTTAACGCAAATCTGTCTTCAGTACAGTTGGTGAATGTGACTAATACCCCTGTCACACGGCCAGTTTCAATCTCCTTCGAGTCGAGGGTCTTCGAGATTCTCAATCGCCATCGAACTCGTTGCTGCTACACGGCAAATCTCAATGACCATTGAAATGGCTCTCGTGTCTTACGCCACGGATGTGTGGAGCCACAATCGCTTCTTTGGATTTCGCAAAAATAACAAAAATATTTGATAAATGTATACTAAATGCTGAAATATACGCATACGCGAAAGTCGTTCAAAACCCTTTTAATTGCACGTACGCGACGGACATGTGCAGACACTGCTGTAGCCACTCTAATACAAGACGAGCCAAAACCAAGCCAGTCCAACTGCGTCGGAGCGCTGCTTCGTCAGGCTTACGACCTGGGAAATCGCCATGATATCTGAAAAACAAGAGCTATTTGTCTCTTAAAGCTTTATGCGAGGGTAAGAATGGGCAAATCGAAGGCGAATACACCAGCTTAGAACACGATATTGCTTTGAGGCATTGGCGACGAAGCTGTTATCGCTGTGAAGCGGGCGGGCTGGGTGCCGTCATGTTGTCAACGTTAAGTACGTAAGCAACGCAAAGACTGCAACGCAAAATCAATGCGCTTAATGCGCTTAAAACCAGTCTAATATAATTTTAGAATAATTTTACAGACTGCTTGCATTAAATTTTATGCGAATAATGTTTGTTCATGTTTTTGTACCGTGGATGTGTCGTGTACGAAAGTGCGCTTGGCGCCGCTCGAAGAAACGCTAGCAACCTTGTGCCGCGCTCGAAGGCCCTCGAAATATCGATGGAGTTCTGCGCTACTCCGTTGACTCGATAGGCTATTGACGCGATGGCCACTGAAACTGCCCGTGTAGCAGCGCTCGATCGCCTTTGAGTCGATAGACTATCGGTTCGAGGGCCTTCGTAATGCCCGTGTGTCAGGGGTATAACGTATGTGTTAGGAAGGACGCTGACAGTGCAGGAACACAATAATTTCTCACGAATCGACCATAACGAGGTAAAATACCTCGAACCGAAAATCGTGCATGTTGCCTTAATATACGAGTGGGTATATGATCAATTAGAAAACTAATTGACCAAAAGTGCCTTGTTATTACTGTGTTTCTGAAAAGTGTACCAAAAGAAGGCAATTTTCGAGTGGAGAAAACATTTTTATGTGGCGCCACAAATATCTTGTTGTACGCAATGTTGCGCAGAATGTGCATTAAATACCTTTATTGTTTGATTGCCATGAAGATGAACAGAGATTGTAAACACTGATTTCACACCTAAGTCCATTATAGACAAGAGCATGCAGCACAATTTTTGTAGTTTCATACGGAATGAAAAACGAGAATTATACAGCGTTTAAAAGCAGACACAATAATCGTATATCCAAAAGTATTTATGTATATGCCCATTCTAAGACCGTGAAACGGGCCACGGGTAAGTTTTTGTTTGCACAGCGCCATGGAAGTGTCTTGCTTACACCTGTTGCCCAATAGCCTCTGTAATTGCGTTGACAGAATGATAAACCGGGGTTCCTTATTACGGCTGTGGTACTGTGACGGAAAAGCTCCTGCAGAAATTAAACGCTCCACCATGCCACAAAATCTGACAGTTCCAAAGAAATCAGGCCGCCACGTGTTCCTGATGTTCAGAAACTTCCAACAATTATAAGACCGGTGAATCACTACGGTGTACCGGTAGTGTTTTCTACCCCCTGCAAGTTGGCCGAACTGATAATGTCCACAGGGAAGAGTGCTCCCGACTGCGTGGTGCATGATGTCACTTAGCTCATGGAGTGCTTTTCTAGTGTCGTAAATGTTACCCACCGAGCATGCAGGAAGATATAAATTGGCCCAAACACCGCTTGTATAAATGAGTGTGCAAGGGAACACCAGCTATGTATGAATTACAATGCAGGGTCTTAAGCAGTAAGGTTGCGTGCAAGAAACAGTGGCAACCTTTGCCGACACGAGAACAGTTTGGGAGGGAGCCAAGGCCCCGTGAAATCGACTAGGTTTTTTCATACACAAGGAAGGGGATGATTCGTAGAGCAATCTGTGTATCACCTCGTATCGGAAAAAAAGGTTTCTGAACTCTGTTTGAGGCCTGATTTCGCAGGTATGAATGTATAAAATGTCTGCACTTATCCTGTTTCCCTTCTGAATTATATTGGCATATGTGCAGTTCATTTCTTAATTAATGCTCGCAGATTGTTCGTTTCGCTCTCGGGGCTTACTTAGTAGCTCGTTTTCTGCGGTGAAGGTTACGTGGAATTGGGTTCGATTCTTGATGGCAACGGTCATTTCTACATTAGCACTACAGTCCTCAGTAGGCGATAACTCCTTGTTCTTTGTGCGTTTGTGTCCGTGTGCGTGCGTGCGTGTATCTGTGTGTGTGCCCTCACCCACCTGCACCCTGCGCAAGACCTCCTCCCATCATACATGCGTTGCCTTCACTCTCCAGAAGCCTCCACCCAGAAACCGCCCAAGTAGCACCAGAATGAAAAATGTATGGTAAAATTCGATTCAAAGACGCAATGACGAATCTATCAATGCAAAACCAATATCTAATACCAATGCTGCAATAGTATATTTGTCGTATCATATCGTACGACGCTTTGTGCATATTTCTTTTCAAATGTTAACACTATATGCACCGAAAGCAAACACGCCATGAACACACTGAAAGATGCCTGCGAGGTAATTTCTATGGACTCAATACTAACGCGAAGTTCCAGTGCAGCAGACTGAAGAGCCTTTATTTACCTGTTGGTCGTGACAGTGCCTTCCATTAGGCGGGGAAATTCCGCAGTACAGATGCTTGAACGGGCTGATCAGCCTGCTGGCTGTTTTAAAACGCCTGCCCAAAGCTGGCCACCATCCGACCGCATATGAAGGCCCGCTGTGTCCTTGCACATTCTGCCGGCGTGGCTCTTTCTTGAAGAACTCAATCACATTACGGCGTTCCCCGCTATTTTTCGCTTTATCAACTGCCGACCAGAGTTCTTGAACGCAGCGGAATGCGAGATAAACTGAGAGAGAAAACCACATGCCTTGCACCAGCTGCATGGAAGGGTGTTTTTATAATCTGTATTTCTCCTTCTGGGCTTGTATTTTACCAACATTTTGAACTTGCTGAACACATTTTGCGTTTTTAGCTTGCGTAATGTGCTGGCCCACTGTTCCTCGTTTTATCACAAGGAATGAATGTTTACAGCATTCTCCTTCTATCTTTCAATCTTCTTCCAGTTTCTTTTCAGCGGAAGCATCATTGGTTTGCCGGTGTACAAGGTTATCGCGACTTTCAGAGAATGTCCCTTTATAGCAGTATCTGTGACAGCGCTACTGGTCTCTGCGTAAGACAACATTCCTTCCAGCATTCGCTATGCGTACTTGAAAGTTAGGCGAGCCTAGCGTTTTAAAAATAATGAGCTTCCTTTCTATTTTCTGATTCAGGGCAATCGGTTTTTCTATTCTGTGGAAATTATTAGTGACAAGGGTAGAGAGGGTGATTGTCCCCAAATAGGCAGGAGTCCCTCCTGAGTCCAAGGAAGCACATCGATTCACGTGTATTTTTTTCTGAGGCTTTTGAAATAAGCCTGCAGGATAGCAAAGCTCAAAACTGTTAATATTTTTTTAATAGTACTGATTGTTTCAGCTCAGCGAAGTGCCGAATATAGTGGAGCATGGGGCTGCACACGTTATTTTTTCGCCAAACAAGCGCATGGACGCGTACCATATTGCTCTCTGCGCGTGCGTTTCATAATTAATTTTAATACAAAGCAATAGTTTACCCTGAAATGAAGCATAAATACTAAAACAGTATTGCTTCCCAAGCAGGAGACAAAAATTATGCTCAAAAGTCGTGCCATTCAATGACCTCTTTCGGGCGCTGTTTTGGCGGGGATTTGAACGGTGTAATTTTAATTTTATAAATGCTGCATATGTGGAGCCAGTGGGTGTCCAAGGTAGTGGGCAACATGGATTCGCTAAGATGATTAGCTTGGCATAGGATTACTGGCGCAATACCTAGTATCCAATATTTTGGACTTGGACAAATGCTCCATAGCGGGGCGTCAGGCGGTAAATAAGCCATGTTTTTCACTTCACCGACTGGTAAAGGAAGCATTGTGATTGGAGGTGTGAAGACCGGCGCCAGTCGGTCTTATCATTAGCAACGGAGACAGCAACTCTTACATGCTGGAAGTCAACGCTGAGCTTCTTCGGGATGGTTCCGAGCCACGCGATAAAAATCTCTCGCAGGTTCCCGACCAGAGTACCCCGAAGATCGTCGCCCGGATGACTCCGGGCGGAGCGGAGGTGTGTCCACGTGTGTGGAGGTGTCCGTTCGTGTGCGCGAGGATGCAGGTTTGAGGCCACTACCACACTGGCGAGGGCGTCCTCAACCTGGGGAATCTAAGGACGAAGAACTGTATAAAACTGGACGGTGAGTGCAGTGAATCATGCTCCATTTTGGATGCTCCTCCATCCTCCTTTTGCATCCTCCATTATGATCCTACCTTACGATCCTCTCTTCGGAGAGAAGCTCACTTCTGAACTCAGATGCTTGTAAATATGTAAAATAAACCAAGTCTTCTTTCTCCACTTACGAACCCCTTCACTCAGCGGCTCTCCTGTCCGGGACGGAGTGGGCGTCATCTTGACCTTGGTTGTGTCGAGAAGCGACCCCGATCCCCACCTTCAACAGAGGCAAGAATGTCCAGCATCAAGTCGTTATACCTGTAAGAAAGTCCTTCAATTTAATTTTATGTGACATATCCTAATTTCTATAAATTGAACCCAATTATAGTAATCGAATAATTTGTAAAATGAATAAATAAATACAGTTAGTGCTTATGAAAAATATTTATGGGCTCCTTACTTGGGCATATTGCGATGGCCAGCAGTATTTTCGTAAGGAACTAAATCAGAAAGCACATTCTAGATATATCAGAATACTGACATCGCACAGCAAACGGGCCTCTAGAATTTCGCCTCCATCGAAATTCGACCTCCGCGGCCGTAATCGAACCCGCGTCCTTCGGGTCTGCAGCCGAGCGATATAACCAATGCATCAGCATGGCGGCCTGTACAATGTAAAGCTATATATCTTGCTTCTGACTATGACACGAGAACTTTTGAATACAGCAGGGACTATAAATCTACTAGTTCTACTCGGAAGTGCAAGTTAGTTTCTGGTGGCACTTCCAAGGCAGCAACAACTGTTTGGAGATGGCCAAATATAAGTTGAACCAATTTTCGCGGCAGTGAGGCACACTGCGTTTGCCATTCATATTTAAGTGTAAACCGACTGGTAATCTGTGCGGTACTAGTAATGTTGTTGCTTATGTGTGTTAACCGACAGCGCAATTAGTTTAAGTTTAAATGAAAAAACTCATCTGGTGAATCACAGCATATCGCGTTCTGCTAGCGATCGCTAGATCACGTGTGTACTGCCATGCACAGCAGCAAAATTTCAACGGATGCAAAATGAAAAATGCCTTCAGTACTGCGATTCGGTGCCTTCAAGAAAGCGCGCGTTGCCGAAATCAGTCTGAAGTCCTCCTTTGAGGTGTTCCTCACAGCCCACAGTGTTATCAGGGTAGAGGCGTTTTGACTCTAACTTCCTGACTTTACGAGCTAGACATTGAGCGGGGGTCTCTACTGGCACATCTGTGGGATAGGTGCTTCTTACATCACTTGGTTTCACGGTTGAGTAGAAACCCAACCAAGGAGCGTAGACTAGCGAACTGGAGGCATGTTCCTAGCACCCGTCATCTGGTGAACGGTGTTGACAGTAACAACCCATGAAGCACAAATCGGGCTATGAGGTGAGGCCGCCTGCAGGTCCAATGTGAGTAGCCCATGTGAGTCCCGGTGGCAGCAATGTGAGATTTGCAGCACGGGCCCTAGTCGGCCCCCAGTGGGCTGCCCATATACGCATCAACAGGTCCAACTTGGGACCGATGCAGGTAGTCCTTGTGGGACTGCCCACATTCGGCCTGCATACCTTATAATCAGTACCCCACTGAGCGACTCCATCAGTCCTGTTTTTGTGAGATGTGAAAAGCCCCTCATGGCGAACGTTAGGCTTTTATCTTAGTTAGCCCCTCCGAAGTCGGTATGGGAGGGCTGTGGCAAGTCCATTTGGGGCCAGTCCACGTCGTCTCTATAGCGGACCGATGTAGATTCTTTAGGGGCAGACCCACCCGAAACGACAGCATTTTTTCAATGTCAGTCTGGCCTAAGCAACCCACCGAACTTCTCTCTGTAAACTCTGGAGCAAATCGGCTATGTGGGATGCCCACAATGAGCCAGTGTTGACCTTTGTGCAGACAGAGCGCAAAGCGCTATTTCAAGCGCAAAGGCGGCCATTTGCGCTTGCCGCTTTTTTTCTGACATTTCGCCCGCATTTCTGTTGCATCTACCCAAAAGACCCCGAAAGAGACCGATGTGGGCAGCTTGTGGGCTCGGCCTCTTTCATTCCCCGGAGCGGCTGACGTGAGATCGTAGCGATATTATGTGCGCAGCCACAGTTATGCTTAAAGAGGTTGCCTCGGCCAGAGCACATAAGCTATATATGTTCCACTTGCCATACAGTATCCTACAAGGAACCAAGTTTGGAAGCATGTGGGCGCGCCCTTTTCCAGCGCCGTCATCGCTTATGTGGGAGGTACAGCAGGTTAGCATAGGCCGCCCGATTTGGGCTAGAAGAGGTTTTTTTCATCATAGATCCCACATTGACGTTGCAACTGCCGTCATGCACCTTACGAGGCACCAATGTGGGCAGAATTTGGGCACGCCCGCTCCCCAGTCTCGCCACGGCCTACGTGGGAACTACAGCGCTTTCTTGTGGGCAGCCGCCATTGGGCTAGCAGAGGTTTTTTGAGAATAGAGAACATATTGATGTTTCATTTGCTCTCAAGTTCCCCACAAGCGACCGTTCTAGGCAAGATATAGCATTTTTGTGTGAGGTGGCCCTAGCAACACTGATATCGGACCCACGTAGAACCAGCCCAGGTAATTTCAGTATGGGCTGGCCTACTTATTTCCCACTGGATGCCGACGTAGGTGCTCTAGAGGTTGTTCCAGCCCCACATGCCCATGTGGGACCCACAAGGGCCACCAGTGTCTGGTGCTTGGAGAAAAAACCAAAATTCCACTTCTCTCGGAAACAAGCTTAGCTCCTGAATAGCAGCACACGCGGAGAGTCCAGATTCTAACGTCGACGTGTCTGCATTACTTCTCCATCACTTTTTGAAGATCTTTAACAGAAATTCTTAGCACAAGTGCTTGATATCTCCCCGAGTTATTATTATGAACAATGTGAAACATTCACTACAGGGAAGGAAAATTGTACGACGATTACTTGAACCCTGTATTGCTACATTAAGTTAGAGTTGGGGGTTAACGGGGTTTTTGTGTTTCTGTTTACATGTCGAAATCCCGAGATAATGATAATTGACAGATGTGGTTAAAAATAATTGATGTAGGTACACTGCTTGTCACTTGGCCGACTGGTACGAGCAAGGTGGATTAGGCAATATAATGTCGCTTTACTGGAAAGAGCTGGGTCGGTGGCCTTATATAGGTGTGCAAAAAACTTGTAAAGAGGTACTGATGACAGACGATGTAAGCCATCGGCGTAGGCTTAACTCGCGGCGTCACAACCTGCGGAGGATGACCGATTCTGTGAGGAGCCCTTATACTGCCCTCTGGACATGGTCAGCCTCTTCTGAGAAACGGGTCTAATCGAGGAAGATGATTGCCGACAAAAGAAAAAAAACTCACAGGAAGGTACGAGTGTGTAACGCGAATATGTGAGCGTTATCTGCTGGGTGAAAGCTAATGCGCTTTAATAGAAAGCCTTGCCTCTCACCCGAAAACTCTTCTGCGCGCTGTTGTGTTCGCTGTTTGAGCCGTCGTAATTGCACCGCAGCATCTTGACAACAGACTTGCTGTTGAATTTTGTAATTCATTGATTACTTTTTCTATTGTGTAGCTTTCTCTGCAATCCAATTAGCATATTCAGAAACAACTTACTAATAATCCGTGACAATGTTTTCCCCCAAACAGGCTGAAAGCAGTGGTAGAATTTTGACAGCCTGAACTCAGTTGCAAACACTGGTGCAGCATGGAATTGCTTCGCGTTAGAGCGACAGCGATTGAGCTACGTTCAAGCCTTGTGCGCGAGGATGTCCGGACATGAAAATACGAGCAGCCTGTATCTGACTGGCCCCGAATTGCACGTTTCGCTTTTCCCCACAAAGACACAACGGAATGTCGTGATTAGCGAACTTAGGCTTTGTCCTCTCTTAGCGCGAACAGCGAGCCGCGGCTCTTTTTACAACATCGAGGTAGTGCGCAAAGTCTTCGTATCTTCAGGCGACGCAGTTCACTTCGGCGCTATGCTTCGAGATATTGTTCGGGATCGCTATTGACGTTTTCAGAGGCAAAGAGAAAAAATTGTGAAGAAAATTTGTGAAAATAATTGCAGGTGAAGTTGCCAACGTACAATGTTATGGAGCAGTATATAAAATTATGGAAGCCACATCAGCTCTTTTTGTCCGTATGTATTTATACTATACTAAAAATGGATGAAAAATATCGTAATGATATGCGCTCGCTTCCCTGCAACTGTTCATTTACCTTTAAGCGGCTGTGACTGACCACTGAAATCAGTGATGACTGAAATGAAAGTGAAATAAAAAACGGAGGAAGTGTTTCCAAACGCATGTTGTTTCTTTTTTACTTTCGCGCCGAGTGAACAAGTGGCCCCATCTGTTGTGTGCGCAGTACACGCCGGAGGAGGCTAACGGCATCGGGGTCTTCGACGGCACAGGGAAGTTGTGGGTGACACCTGGCCGTGGGTCATCCTGGCTTTCACGCTTGTGGGCGCCACGGCCGCAGCAGAGGTCGGTGCTGTGCTCTACAAACGCAAGGCCCGGTTTGCTCCTGCTGCCCACTTTGTCACACTGACATCACCCAGGAAATGAGTAAAAGTTTGCGTAGGACGAGAAACACTGGAAACAACTGCACTGTCTTGAGGTTCAGTGCTTCGTGGAGAATTGGTTACTGTATATAGATTGGTTACTTTATACTGTATATAGCTGTCATAGATTTGAGGACAGGCGAGCACGAGATTTGGGGCTCCCCATCATTAAGAATATAGCTGATAACGTACAGAAAATCTATAGTATTAACAAGAGGTTGCCACCTCTGTAATTAAGCTTAAAAAGAAATAATAAATAAAGGTGGTACAAGCTTACGCGCCTGCAACCTGCCATGGGGACCGGATCATCTAAAGCTTCTATGAATATTGGGGATCGGAAATCAGGAAAGTAAAAACACAGTGCACTGTATTGATGAGCGACTTAAATCCCAATGTTGGCAAAAGCAGGACACGGACCACGCATGGGCGACTATGGCATAGTCTCTATGACGAGCAGGGAGAGCTAACAGTAGAGGTCACAGTTTGAAATAATTTACTGTTAATAAATACCTTCTTCACCAAATAGGCGAGCCCCAGTAGCCAGACTGAAAGCGAAATGGACTTCATACTGTGAGCTCAGTTTTGCAACGTGCACGATGCGAATGTCCTAGCAAAAGTGGGATGTGGTGAGTATAGGATGAAAACGTCTCCAATTAGTCCAGACTTCAAGCGGGAACGAAAGAAACTAGGGTACAAAAAACCCATCAAAGAGTTAGCGGTAAGAAAGAGAGTAGAGGAATTCAGGATATCACTGCAGACCCTATATATTCGCTCTAATTATGAATGACGATGTTAATTTTCAAGCACACAACGACTATTTCACTGCTATCATAACAGAGTCGCAGAAGAAGTAAGCTGTAGGACGGGTAGACAGGACACTGGCAAGCTCTCTCAGGAAGCAAAAGATGCGATTCAGAAATGCGAAAGCATGAAAGTCTCTAACCACACAGGCAGAATAGAACTGGTACAGTTATCAAAGCTAATCAATAAGCGCAAAGTAACAGAAACAGGCGACTGATATGGAGAGAACCGAGCATTGTTTAAAGAACGGAGGTACTACAGAACCGGTGAAGAGGAAACCAAGCATAAGGAAATATCGGTTGTGAGCACTAAGAGAAAAGGAGGGCAATGTCATTAACAAAATGGATCAGAAAGTAAAAACAGCAGGAGAGAGTTTTACGCACATCTTTACAGTAACCAAAGTAAAGAGGATGCTAATTAGAGGGCATTCGTGCACAAAAATTTGAATGCCCGGCTATAAAAAACGTTAGTAAAGTAAGCATCAGGCGGAACGCAAAGGGTGAAAGCAGTTAGTGAGGATCATATTACAGTAGACCTGCTGAACTACGGCCTAAAGACCTCTAACGGACCGTAATTTTGGAGCAAGCCTAGCACCATCTTAAACCGAAGGAAAAAAGACACCAAGTATTCAAAAAATTACAGACCGATGAGCTACTGTCTATTGTCCACGAGGTATTTACGGAGGTAATCGCTAATAGAACCAGGGCAACCTTACACTTCACTCAACCAAATGACCAGACAGCCTTTCTTGAAAGATACTTGAAAATAGACAATATTCCCACAATCAGGCTGTAAGAAATGCGCAGAATATAACCAACCCCTACATATAGTCTTTATAAATTACACTCACTCAAATCCCCAGAATTCGTGCAGGCATTACGGAATGCGGATGTAGAACAGCCTTGTGCAGAAATACAGAAATATATCTGTAACAGCTGGACAGCCGCCACATTCTTCCATAACGACAGCAATAAAATTTAGTAAGGTAGTGCAAATCCCCCAAACTGAAGAACGGAAGTGGAAGGCGCAGGGTGCTTGCCAACGTTTCAAAAAGAGGACTTGTGTTGGTCCAGGGGCAAGTGGGGAGGAGGGGGGGGGGGGGAAACAATCTCGCCAATGGTATTTACCGCCTCGTTACAAGAGGTAGCCAGAGAGCTGTATATAGAGCATTTGGGATAAGAATGAATGGGGAATTCCCTAGTAATCTGCAATTCACTGGTGGCATTGCCTTGCTAAGTCATTCAGGGGATGAATTATCACGCATGATCAATTACTTAGACAGGCAGAGCAGAACGGTTGGTCGAAAAAATAATATCCAGGAGTCTAAAGTAACGTTCAACAATCCCGGGAGATCTTTACCGCAGATCTGGATCAGGAGTGTGAAGTAACTAGAAGAATAAGAATGGCGTGGAGCGCATTTCACAGGTACTCTCCAATTATGAATGACAGTTTATCAACAATCCTCAAGAGAAAAGAACCTAACAGCTGTATCTTACTCGTACTCACCTGTGGGGCAGAAACGCGGAAGGGGAGCGAAAAGGATTGAAATTAAAATGAGGACAACGCCGCGACCTATGGAAGCAAAAATGATTGGCGCAACTTTAAAGACAGGAAAAGAGAGGAGTGTGTGAGGGAAAAGAAGCGGGTTATGACATCCTAGACGAAATCATGAAGAAAAAATGGACTTTGGCCTGGAGGCAGTCGAAGGAGAGATAACCGATGGTCGTTAAACGTAACGGACTTCAAGCATAGAGAAGGCTAGGATAGCGGCCGGTGGAAGAAATTTAGGTGAGACGATGAGATGAACTTTTGCGCAGCTACGTTTCCGGCGGCTCCACACTACAGGGTAAATTCGAAAGATGTTGGAGAAAGAGGCCTTTATGCTTCAGTTTGCGTAGTCAGGCTGATGATCTTGATGTAGACGGCACATTGCGCATCACCTTGAGAGAAGGCTCAAAGTTTGCTTATTTTCTCTTCCAAAAGGCGGAATGTTGAAATTCGACAACGGACTGCGCGGTACAATTAAACTATTACTACGGCATTAATTGGCCCTCTAATCTCTAAATAATATTGCCTACTTTCCCGGTCCAGAGGCGGCGCCTCAGTTTATTCCATATGAAGGCGATAAGGACGACTCCTGCGTGGGTCAGCAAGATATTGTCGCCGGTGTTGTAATGTGCCACGATGTACAAACGCTTTTTTGTTTGCGGTGGCGACCTCGTGGGAGCCAAACAGTCTTTTCTCAAGAGTGTAAACAAATAAACTAATTACAACGAAGAAATCCCTGTTTGCAGTTTGGAAACTTCCTGCCTGAAACCGGAGCCCTAGATCTACGCGCGCTTTTAAGGCTGTTGTTGAACGTATCAGTGGAAAAACTTCAAATTGAGTTAAACAACGCACTGTGATCGCCAATTTGTCGTGCTGCTTTGCAGAAAACAAGCTGGAAATTGGCAATTACTGTCACGCGTAGTAACTGATAAAATTGCGCCTTTTGACGTTTTGGCGTGCTTAACATTAACCAGATGTTGCTCTATGCAGGAACGCAGATTAATCGCGTGCCCCGGTGTAAAATGTGAAGAATCTGTTAGCCTTCTTTTGCGCGCTCTCATCTCCTTGCAAAGAACCTAAAGCTGTTTTGCTTTAGTGAGTAGGCCGGCCATCAATCTGAGAAAGCCAGTGCTGGCGGACAACGATAAATGAGAAGGGAACACAATTCGGCTGAACTAAAAGCTTTATTTTTCATGAGTACCGAACCACACCTTTTACACTTTGACAGTACACGGACAAAGAAAAGAAGACAGAGGTATGCATGCGTAAAGTTAAACAAGAATGAAACGAGACAAAATTCGTAATCGTTACTCACACTAAAAAGAGGGAAGACGAAAACAAGAAAAAGTAGGAGGGGGGTCAATAAAAAGCGGTAAAAATCTGACATCAAAAAAACACTCAGCAAGAACGATGTGAATCAAGGACAAAAATCAACAAGGCTAAAACCGTGACACTGCTAAAGTGCAACTCTGAAAGAAAAAAAAAGAAGAAAAGAAACGACGAAGCAAATGGGATACTAGGATAAAAGTGCTCAAAAACGAGTAAACCTATACAACGACTAAAAGCCTGTGGGAATATGCAACCAGCTCCTCAGAAGACCAGACAAGACCATCCAACTAGCACTCGTTCTGCGGGCTCAGGAAGTGCGGTTGGAAGTGTGGTGTTTGCCTTGCTTTGACCTTAACATTTGTTCGACCACAGAGGGTAAGAGTCCCCTCAAATAAAATTAAAAAATAAAGCTCGAAAATAAAGCGCAGTTGTGTTCACATTTTGTCCTTTTACGTCATTGTAAAATTCACTACGTCTTGTGCTATGATTTTGTTTTATGCAATGAATGGAAGGATATAATGTTTGTAAGGCAACTATAATACAATTATTTTCCTCTGGTTCTATTTGATTCTTAGCCATCTGTGACTAATTTCAGCAACAGACGGCAGAAGACAATTGAGGCGCAAATGAATCATAATAAATGATGTTAGAATCCTGCCCCACCACCTCGTTCCGTGGAATTGTACACCTCGTCAGTGTGCAATTATCTATGTAAGGCATATTTTACAGGAATGATCTGACAACAACGACTGATATGCCGGTGAGCCAGTCAGGCCACGTAACAAGCGGTACCTGTTGACTTTTTGTGAAAATCGTCAATGCTGTGTGTGGTTGGCTACAAACTGTACGCATAAGGTTGCCTGCGGCGCTCAATGCCATACGCTGCTTTCTTCAGTTTCCTTTCATGGGAACACAGACGGCGAAAATGGCATGAAAGCCTGCTGTCAGCTTTTTGTCTCTTTATATGAACAGCTGATGACTCTTGGAGATTAGCATACGTGCATGTCTCATGTTACGTAAACTAAAATAAAACTCTGCTCATCGCTGGTATTGCTTTAACTATGTCTCAAGAAATGGATTTGCCGCATGGGTCTTTTCAGTGCATGAGCAAAGTACGCAATTATAGCCATATTACGGGCTTTCTTCAGGAGCAGGGTGTGAGTGTTGTCTGGAGCTTTTCCACTAATATTGAAGACCTCTCTTACGCTGTATTTCTTACTCAGCGGCTTTTTCACGATTTCCTGCCACCCGGAGAATAACAGTGTATGAACCTGATTTAGAACATCGCTTGATTGATTGTTTGCATTCCTTAAGATGCCTAGCAACTCCTATCAAGGTGTGCAGTTGTGAACTTCGATGGAAAGCAATACACCCAAAACGTACTATTGTATAAATCTGTGGGTGGCCCTTGAGCTGCATGAGTGATTTTTGGATCTCTATAGGAGAAATAATCTGAATACTTGGCGCGGGAGGTGTGTACTATCTTTAGTTATAGTCATGATTTTCTCGGTCCATCGCTTGCTGAAGTTCTAGAGATTAAGTGTCGCTGCAAAAATGTCATATCAAGACCTTCCAATTATCTCTACTCACCTAACCTTCTCATTGGAACTCTTACAGAACTGGTGAGCTCGTTACCTTGACATGATGCTTGTTTACTGCGGCTGTTCCTCTGCTCAACGGTATTTCTATGTCAAGATGTGATATTGGTCATAGTTCAGCCTGCTGGACCAGCGGCCTGGAAGAAGCCGCTTAGCCGGCAACACTCCTTTCTACGGTCGGCGCAGCACTTCTCGGAATGCATGCGGCGGCTGTGTTTCGATGGAGGCGAAACGCAAAAGGCGTCCGTGAGCTGTGCGATGTCACAGGAAGTTAAAAATTCTAAGTTGGTCTAAATTATTCGGAGCCTTCCACTACGATACCTGTTTATTGTTCGTTAACTCCCTCCTTTATCTCTTCCCTCCCGGTGCGGTTGAGGTGTCCACCAAGATGTGCGAGAATTACCGCACCTTTAATTTCTTGATAAATAATCACTTCGGTAGGCAAATAGACATTGTCAACCGCCGTGTCCGTTAGCTTACCACTGACTCAAGATCGCGCAAACGTATGACAGTAATTCTCTGCATTACCCACCGACAAACCGATCCAATTCACTTCTTCACTTCACTTTATTCACCTTAAAGACCCCCTTCAGGGGGTATTACGCACGTCAGAAATGCACGTCAGAATTGAATGCACGTCAGAAATAGGAGGACAGAGAACTAGTGAGAAAAGTAACTCGACATGCAATAATGTTTCTTCTGGCAACGGGCAGTGAGTAAGCTACATCCCTTTGTGTCGGCAAATGGCATACTGGCGACCGCGCGAAGGACCACGCAGCGTCCATAAAACCCATCTTAACGGGAAATTTGGCCCCATACTTCAGGCAGTGCGTCACATCCTATCTCACAGCCAAGAACAGTGATTTTCAGCACGTGAAGTATTGAAAGCTTTCAATATTCGACACGGCAGCAGCACGGGCACCAGTATTACATCTGTTGCTTTTTGCTAGAAGAAGAAATACACTTTTATCAGTTATATTCTTTCCTATGTAGCAAGCGAACCCAGTTTAAAAAACTATATAATTCATGGGCGCTTTTCTTAACAGATCATATTACGTTGTATTTTTACTTTAAATTTCAATTTCTGATGAGGTTTAAGGTTTGATACTTTCGTTTTATCTTCCCTTTCAGTGTTTATGCTCTACTTGACGCATTAATTGTCGCTTAGCAGCTTTCGGCATTTACGCGTTTCATGTTTTCGTCTTATTATACTTTAACGTGCTAAAGCTGATATCTAGCCAGTGCGCAGCATGCCTCCGTGTTTTCCCCTCCCTCTTTTCGGCGTCCCTATTTTCTGGTGAACCAGAAGAATGTAGTTTTGTGAGCCTCCAGTCATATGTCTGTTCTTTTTTACCATTGTTTTACATCTTTCTGACAGAATCCTCAATTTGGCTCTAGGTTCCCTTTTGAATATTATGTTCGAGGAAGTAAGACCACACTTACTGCTCATGTATATGCTATTAACGTTACAGCGTTAGAGTGGACGTTCCGAGGAAAAGCCACTAATTCATCTTTGGTACAGAGAGTCTTGACGTTACACGCTATTGCGTGCAATAAAAATTATTAAAACGTCACTTAAATTATGATTATGAGGTAGCACCATGATTTAAATGTCATGACATCTGACGATGGAAAGCAAATCAAATATGCATAAAAGGAGTGTGCGATAATTAGGTGATTATAAAGCCAATTTTCCTTTGTTTGCGAGTCCGTCACACTGAACCTGGGCCACTGAGGCACGTTCGTTCGACTTAGTTAAAGAGAGAAATGTGTCGTGTGGTGTGTTACGTAGTCTATTCTGCCTACTGATGCGTTCTAATCAGTGTGTGCAATTAATAAAATGTACTAATTAACAAATAAAGCAAATAAATGGCCTAGCTTAAGTGTCCAGTAATTTTGCTTAGCGTGTTTTGGATACCGGAAACTGAAACCTGCAGCTACAGTTGATCACTGCCTTTGGCGTTCCACTGCAGATCCCAAGGTCGTGAGTTTGATTTCTGTGAGAGCTCCAAGTCGTGCAGTGGGTCCAACATACGAATCATGCACTTTGGACACTGCAAACAAACGGGCCGTCCGATAACCTCCGTAAATCTGTGTTGATAGACAGAATAGGATAGCGTTTACCACAGCCATCGTAATGCGAAGCTATAAAATAGTATCTATCGCTTGTCTTTGAATGTTCGTACAACCAAACGCCACTGTTCTCAACAAGGAGCATTTTCATGAAACTCGCTACCAGAGAAAGGCACGTAGGGCTTTGGGACTTTATTTTTTCACAAGAAATATCCAACTTTTGTCCTTAATTTTATTTTGATTTGTAGAATTTCAGATTTTTTTTTAGAAGACACTTCACAAACATTCGGCTCTGACTTTAAATAAGCGAATAATAAATATTCCAGTTCCAATGTTTTCTCAAATCATAATACAGTATGCGAGAAACAAGCTTCAAAACAAGAGTGCGTTTTGAACAAAAAGTACAAATTTGAGTTTCATGGAATAAATTAGTGCAAAGCACAGGTCGAGAAGAAGAACCTCGTCCTTTGGGCTAATTTATAGCCATGCAAAACCAAATAGCCCAACTTCATACTCTGACGAGTTTCAAATTTCAAATTTTAGAACATTGGCAAGTAAAAGAGTAACTCGTAATTGCAAGCAGGTGGGTGACAGGGGCAGTGATCTTCCGCGAGGCCGCATGTACATGCCAGGATATAAATGGAGTTTATTATCATACAGTTCATAAAGAATGTTCATTCAGCATGCCCTATCATTCGTAAAGGTAAAACATAAACCCTACGACAAGTCTCTGTTCTAGCTCGTTTGTATTTCATCTGCTGCTGATGAAGATCCCAGATAATGGCCGTGTGTTCCAAAGGTTTGGTTTCGGATAAAATCTGGTTTGTCTTTTGCGATTTCCGTTACAGAAAGCCTACCTTGCGCTGCTTCAAACTGCAAACACGGGCTTTACTTTCAGTACTTGCCGTGAAAAAATGCTGCAGTTTGGCGACGCGATTGATTTCAGCGTCGCTAACAGCGTCCCGAAAAATTACAGGTACTAATTTGTTTGAAGTGGTGACGTAAGGTGCGCTTCGATGTTTAATGCCCATCTCAGACTGAAAGTACAGTGAATATTTTTTAGACTCCTTTAGCTTATGCTGGCCTTGAGAGTTTCTCACGGAGTAAAAAAAAAACGGGCATTCACGTATGCGTATTTGCGCCCAACCCTTCCTTCCCCCACCCCAACCATTCCCTCCCCCTCCCCCCCCCCCCAAAAAAAAAGTACACCCAATGCACAAAAGATTTGAACGTTTTGCCCGTTACACTGTCGTTGTTTTCCACCAAAAGATAAAATGTCTGTTAAAATCGGCCATTAGGGAACGCCAGGAGACACATTTAACCTTGATGACCGGTCACCATAACTCTCTACCAACTCTCAACGCTGCTCTACCAAATAAGCTATGGCGATGGCTGTCCAATCTGCTGCTGTCGTGGGTATATCTGTTTACTGGGTGTAAGCGAACGTTGAGAGTGTTCGGAAGCGCCACCCTCGTCCATAGTGGCGGACGTCGCACGTCCTGTAAAACACACACACACACACACACACACACACACACACACACACACACACACACACACACACACACACACACACACACACACACACACACACACACACACACACACACACACACACACACACACACACACACACACACACACACACACACACACACACACGCACACACGCACACACACACACACACACACACACCGGAAGTAGGTTGCGTTGGCTCCGCAAAATAAAGATTTAAGAGAAGTGGGCACTTCTACAAAGACACATTTATTTATCAACGTTTCGACCGCGATGCGGTCTTCTTCAGGACTGTATATATATATATTGATGCCATAGGTAGCATAAGAGGGCTCTCGCACTATTTCCGCCCTCGCCGTTGGATGACGTTCCACGGCACACTCACGGTATTACAGGACGTGCTACCTCCCTCGCTATGGACGAGGGTAGCTCTGGTGAACGCTCTCAACGTTAGCTTACACGCAAAATATTAATACCCACGAAAGCAGCAGATTGGACAGCCGTCGCCGTAGCTCAGTTGGTAGAGCACCGGACGCGATATTCGGGGGTCGTGGGTTTCTTATCCCACTCGCGGCATGGTTGTTTTTTCTGCTGCTTTATTAGTAATTTTGTTTTAGCGACATATTAATCGTAGTATTATTCTACCACTGATCAGCACTACAAATTAAAAAAAGAAACATTCCCCTATGCACCTTGGTTTCGTTGACTGTTGGCTTCCTTCGTGTGTTTGTTCTTTCGATATAACAACGTTCTTAGCACAATCCATTCAGGCTACGCTTCTTCTAGGGCTCTATAAAATTTTTGAACAAAGTGTTTAGAAAATAAGCTGGTCAATACATGAGCCTATCATCGGCTTATTACAGATGTTTCTAATGACTAAAATTGAGCTTATTTAGGTTCCTCGTCATCTATCTAGACAACGTGTTAGGAGAAAGTTATAAGTATGCAGTTGCGATTTTTTTCGATAAATACTTATAGCCCTATATTTACGCACGTCATAGACAGGGGTTGTTTCAACAGAAAAAATTGGCAAAATATTAACGAGCGATATCGCACTGTCCTTCTCATAAAGACTAGCATCGAAATATTTTCAGCTATTTATGGTGAATGACACCCAGGAGCCAGCTCTTACTGTCACAAAGACGAGTTATTTCAGAAGAGGGAAGAGTAGAGCCGTATAAAAGTTTCACAGTGCAGTAAGGAACTTTTCGTATGATAATATCTGGAACAAAACAAATTTATTTGTTTGTGATGCGTGTAGAAAAGTACACAATCAACAATTACTGCGAAGTTTAAATCGCGCGTAAAAACGAAACCAATTGGCGCTTTTATCGTTATTAATAAATTGAAGCACTTAGCACACACATGTGCAAGAGGAGTTACGATGAATAAAAAATAATTAGGCAAATAAAAAAAAATGGCAGGGGATCGGTGGGTTGATCTGACGCAAAAGCGCAACATTAGACTAATTCGTCTTTGCATAACCTGGCACATCACGCATATTTCTTTGCATCCAAATGTACTGCACACTTAGACTTCTTGATATGCATTTACAGTTGGTTCTCTTGCAAACTTGCTCCTCTAGCCCATGTATGATCGCTAGTATCCATCGACGCTCTTTTCTGCAAGTTGCTCGGACGGAAATACTACATGAGAGGGGAGGCATAAGGCGCGAACGCACCTTTCTGTTGTCTCCTCTCCTATCCTGAGCTCACTTTTCTGCTCACCCTCCAGATGGACGCTTCAAAAAACGAGGGACGCTTTTTTCTGACGTAGGGGTTCTGATGCATTGGTATTAAAACTACCTATCATCTTGTGCGCCATGAAACCTCAAGAGACCTGACCCTATGGTGCGCATCAAAGCATACTGGCGTAATTGGCGGCAAGGACAAACTAACTTTTAGCCATTGCGACCAAATATATGCCGCATTTTAAAATAGAGAGAACCAATTCTCACCACTAAAAAAACGAAAGAAAAAAAGGACGCAGTCTGCTTCGTGAATGCGTGCCGATTCGTCAGCAGGAGAAGAAGATGATGAGAACCAGGACGAAGAACGACGCGACCAGGTCTCTTCTTGTGGCCGTGCTTGCAGCTTCCGCGGCTGGCCCCCGTGGTGCGGCGTCCGCCGACTGTCGTCCGGAGTACAAACAGCTGCCTGGCGGCCTGACGCACACCGCTTGCAAGCCACCGAATCCCAACTGCATCTCTGTCGCTGCCGGGCTAAGCGATTCGGACAAAGCCGAGGTGCTCAAGGCCCACAACGATTACCGCTCCCAGCTGGCTCAGGGGCGGCTCTCTGGCTTTCAACCGGCGACGAACATGTACCGCTTGGTAAGCATGCGGGAGAGTAACTCTTTTTGGTAGCCAGCGTAAGTGGACGTTAGGGTTAAGGTTACCCCCAGGAAGGACAAGCCTTGTGCGTTTCTGCCGCCTTGTTTGTTTCAGCCGCCAAATGTATAGCTTGAACTACGCGGATAAATTCACGTCATTATTCGACCTGCTGATGGATACAAAGAACTATGCAGCGGATGCTGCTCGCTTTAGAACATAGTGGTGCTACATATGGTTCCATTCAAAAGAACGTTTTCTCTCCGCGGCATAAGCTGTTTTTGAGAGGAACAGTTCCAGCTTCTGCTGCTATGCCTCCAGGAGCTTGAAGGTGATTTTGTATGAGTGGAGTAGCAGGTGCAGATATTTATGGGAGTGTACACGCGTGGCGAGAGAGGACGGCTGCGACTTAAGACACAATGAGTAGCCTTCCTTTCTGGGCAGCGTCCTGCGTGCAGTGGGTGCGGCTGCATAAAGAGAGGTGCGCCGGGAGACGAAATATGTAGAGTAAAAATAGGCGCCACGGCAAGTGATCTGCAGCGTTTTATCTTGTGTAAATGTCATGTGACCCGCCGCGATGGCTCAGTTGTTAGGGCGCTCGGCTACTGATCCGGAGTTCCCGGGTTGGAACCCGACCGCGGCGGCTGCTTTTTTATGGAGGCAAAACGCTAAGGCGCCCGTGTGCTGTGCGATGTCAGCGCACGTTGAAGATCCCCGGGTGGTCGAAATTATTCTGGAGCCCTCCACTACGGCACCTCTTTCTTCCTTTCTTCTTTCACTTCCTCCTTTATCCGTTCCCTTACGGCGCGGCTCAGGTGTCCAACGATATATGAGACACATACTGAGCCATTTCCTTTCCCTAGAAACCAATTATTATTATTAATAATAATAATATTATTATTATTATTATTATTATTAAACGTCATGTGTGCGGTCATGTGCCTGGTTCTTGAAAGAGCGGTGCAGACATTGATGTCGGCAGTCCTGCGCAAAATGTGCGGACAAATCTGTTTGGAGAAGAGGTCTTAACTGCTTAGCTGATCAATCGCAGACCCGAAAGAGGTGAAGGTTGAAACGGCTGTCGGCACTGGCTACGTGGTTGACTACAACGACAAACAAAACAGCAATAGAGAGCCTCCTTTGCATTTATAAACGTGCATTTATATACGTTCTTTACTACTTTGGTCCCTAGTGAATCCTGGGAATCAGACCACCTGAATCGCTCAACAAAGGAAAAATATTGATGGATTTACGGAGGCACTGAAAGACATGGTAGGCTGTCCAGAAAGTATTTGATATTTATAGTTTACATCTGAGTCCAGTTATTACGAAGTTCAATGGGTCCCACCATTTCAAGGTTAAAGATGCGGCTTTGTTATAGCCGTAAGCGCCTTCGCTAAACTGCAGCCTTCCAACCGATTAATTTGCCGTAATGCATACCGAGTTTAGCATAGCTGGCGTTTATGAACTGCCGATAGATGGTATGAGTCCCTGTGAAACGTGCAGCGAAGGCCCACCACGCTGCTTGCGGTACATGAGAAGATTAAAATTGGTTTTTGAGGAAAGGAAATGACGCAGTAACTGTCTCACGTATTTCGGTGGACACCCGAACCACGCCGTAAGGGAAGGGATAAAGAAGAGAGTGCCGTGACCGCACAGTACACGGGTGCCTTTTGCGTTTCGCCTCCATCGAAACGCGGCCGCCGCGGTCGGGTTCGAACCCGGGTACACCGGCTCAATAGACGAGCGCTTTAACCACTGAGCCACCGCGGCGTATTCTGGTACATTAGCTAACCGAATAATGTGCCGTGCGAACGCGCCCATTTCTTTTGCGGCCGTTTTACATGGGCTTGAGCGCTTGAAATTGAGCGTTGTCGAAACATGTCCTAGGGTACAGCGAAAGGGCGATTAAGAATATTTAGCTCCGTCCTTGAAGCGAAAAGCTTCACTACGCAAAGTAAAGCAGTCTTTGAATAGGCAGTACAACGACCTGAAACGACCTTCATCTCAAACAAGGGTTCCTTAAGGAGCGGTTCAGGTGTCCACTGAGATGTGAGACGGATACAGCGCCTTTTCCTTATCTCAAAATCGAATGTTCATTTTTTCAATTTTCACTGACATCGCACAGCACACGGGCGCCTTAACGTTTGCGGTGCGATGTCAGTGCTCGTTATATTGAAAATTGAATATTGGATTTTGAGATTAGGAACTGGCGTTCAAGACCCCCACGTGGTGCATAGTATTCCGGAGCCCTCCACTACTGCACCTCTTTCTTCCTTTCTTCTTTAACTCCCTTCTTTATACCTTCCCTTCCGGCGCGGTTCAGGTGTCCGCCGATATGTGAGACCGATACTGCGCCATTTCCTCTTCCCCAAAACCAATTTTCATTTTAATTTTTTCAGTTTCCTCTTTCTTCTTTTATTCTTTCCCTCCCTTTATTATTCCTTTCCTTACGGCGCGTTTCGGGTGTCTACCAGGATGTGACAGTCACTGCGCCATTTCATTTCCTCAAAAACCAATCAAAATAAGTGAGGCGCCGGCATTCATTGGCGTTGACAACTTTGCAAAGGCCGTTCATTTTCACGAAAGGGAAGGCGCACAACCGGCTTCGAGTGTCAGTGGAGACCTTAATCTCGTTTTCATGTACGTGGCGTTGGTGTCCAACTTAAAAACATGCTTTGATTGCGTTCCGCACACTGGATAGGCAGTGCGCCTACCCTGGCACCCTGGCAGGTGGCACTGAATGGTTGATCGCGAGAGGTTGGTCACCAAATGAATGCGGCGGCCTATTGCTGCAGTGCCGCGTGTCTGCACAACGTTGTCACCGCTAATTCATGCAGCCCACATCTCTCCCTTACCACCGCCATGTAACTTTTGGTTGTTTTTTGGGGAAAGGAAATGGCGCAGTATCTGTCTCACACATCGGCGGACACCTGGACCGCGCCGTACGGGTAGGGATCAAGGAGGGAGGGAAAGAAGAAAGGAAGAAAGAGGTGCTGTAGTCGAAGGCTCTGGAATAATTTCGACCACCTGGGGATCTTTAACGTGCACTGACATCGCACAGCACACGGGCGCCTATGCGTTTCGCCTCCATCGAAACACTGCCACCGTGGTTGGGTTCGAATCCAGGAACTCCGGATCAGGAGCCGAGCGCTCTAACCACTGAGCCACGGCGGCGAGTAAACGCCATTGAGGCGTTCACTGACCCAGGAATCCGTTATGCGCCCTTCCTGCCCTGAAGATCATCAACGTCAAGAACGTTGACAACGGCAACGCCAATGAACACATTGAACGCCGACAGCTTTCGCATTTTATACACTGGATTAGGTGAGGTAATTTACATTTGTAGAATTGTTTTTTTAAGAAAGGAAATAACGCACTGTCTCAATTATCTCGGTGGACACCCGAACCGCACATTACGGAAGGGATAAAGAGGGAGTGAAAGAAGGAAAGGAGAAGAACGGCTGTGGCGAGCGTGTAGCGGAGCTGCCTTGGACGAGCCTCAGAAGCTTAGCACTTGTCCGGACCCCGTAGAATATCTGTTACGGGCCCCAAATGGACTTGTTTTTGGAAATGTGGCGGAGAGTTTGAATGTTGCTTCACTTCCGCCACCGGTTGGCCCGGTATTGCAGTGCCTCCGGGATCGGCCTTGGTGTTTATACCACGCGTCTTTACTGTCCTGTCTTTCTATCCCATCTTTCAACTCTCCTACTATCTGCACGTGGTAGCGATTGTGGCTCGGCTTGAGCCAGTGAGCAGGCCTGTGCACTTTCCTTTTCTTTCTTCATGGCAACAACAGACAGACAGAAGCTAAGCAAGCATCCTTGGATTTCACTGAATTCCAGGGTGAACCAATTTAAGCCACTGACAGTTTTTTGGGATGCTGAAGCCGGTACGGACCTATGTAAAAGCGGGCGCTCCAGTAATTTTATTGCGAAATCACATTCACCGCGGAGATCATTAGCACGCGTGCTTGAACGCTTCACTACATGAGAGATATCTTGTGAATAATGCATACGCCAGATAGGAGGATTTTGATGATTGCCGCCAATTGGGCATATAAAATGTCTGGACTTTGGTTTGGCGCCCCTTTGCGTATTCATCCAGCGGGATCTCGATATTATAGGGTTATAGCATAGCGGGATCCGCTATCCACTACCGTGAACCACTTCCTCCGGGCGCCACTGCGAGCGCTCAGAACGCCAGGGGGGCCCCAGATGGCGCCACGTTCCCGTCAGCTGCGTGCCCGCCTGCATCAGCGCGTACTGGTGGTGCCCTGCTGAAGTGGATCACGTTAACGGATCGCGGATCGCGGTATGTTTGTTATAAGTCTTTATTAACGGCACCTAGCACTGCCAAGCACTTCGAACCTTGTGATCATGCTGAAAAACTCGAAACTAAAGTGCATCTCGAGTTAGCGAAGCAGCGCGAGTTCTCTGTGGTCAGTGTGCAGCGAGGAGAACACGGGAACACCAACCACTATGGCAGTTCTGTCCAGGCAATTAAGTTTTCTGCATGTTTTGTGCGTTGCTCGACAGAGCAGGGTAACTCGACAGAGCAGGCTGTGCGCGACTATCTACTGCGTGAAATCTGTATGGAAGCATTCCTAAAGGGGATTACTGAGGGTGCGTTATATCTAGCTGAAGGAAGGTTCTACTTCGTAAAAACATGATATAAGATGCATAGGTTTCTACGCGAGCTTTGAAGAGTAACTGGCTCCCCTGCGTTATATTCATTATTTTATTGGACTGCGCTTTTTTATTGCGAGTTTCGAATGTGTATGTTATTGGCCCTCTTCACAAGTTTTAACGGAACTGTTGTAAAAAGTGAATTATTCTGCAACGTACTCGGGCGGCAGTTCAATGCGCAGCAACACAACTCATGCCTTTACTTTTTGACCTGACCGCATTTTGAGAAATTTTGGATTTGTGCCTAGTAGCCTGAGCCATTGTTTGACGAAGCCAGCGTGTAATTACTCGACATTTTCAAGTGGACATCATTCGATTTGCGCTGCACTATTTTCGACGAAATTAAATTTTAGGTTGTATTAATGCCGACCTTTTTTCGGTATTATTCCAAGAATGAAAAACTATGCGGAAGAAAATGATGGGTTTCATTTTCGCGGATAGGCCTGATCTCGGCATTTCGCAATAGTGTGCGTCCCGAGAATAAGCAGCTTCCAGTCCAACATGATTTCCCGCAAAGAGAACAGATAATTCAGTTGAACCGGCCGCCGCGGTGGCTCAGTGGTTACGGCGCTCGGCTGGTGACCCGAAAGACGTGGGTACAGTCCCTGCTGAGGCGGTCGAATTTCGATGGAGGTGAAATTCTAGATGTCCGGGTACTGTGCGATGTTAGTTCAGGTTAATGAATCCAAGGTGGTGGAAATTTGGGGAGCCGTCCACTACGCCGTCCTGAATAGCCTGAGCCGCTTTGGGACGATAAACCCCAATAAAGCATAAACGATAAACCATCCGCTGGACCAGGACCACTTGCCTCCGTAGTGGACTTGAGATTTATTCGAAATATACGGAGAGCAATATCAGAGGAGACCGGTGAAACTTTTCTTACACGTTGCGTTGGCGACACTTAAGCGTCATTTCATAACACCAAAACATCGAATTGGGCAAGTCATCGAGATGCCACCGCCTTTTCATACGTTTTATTCTAATAAATCTGGTAATTTGCTGCTTATTCTACAACTTTCGCGATTAATAAAGCAATTTCGTAGCACCAGCATCAGAGAGAAGGGGGTTCATAACATTCTTTTACATTTTTTCGCTCTCATTTATGTTGCAGAAATGGGACGACGAGCTCGCTGAAGTAGCCCAGGCGTTCAGCGATCTATGCGACGACAGCAAACACGACGATAAACAGGAGCGGATTACGTGTAAGCTTCCACAGACTACCAAACATTAACTCTTGGCAGCCATTCTGTCCGTAATCGTATAGACGTTGGATTTAACGGAAATTGTTGAACCAAGATATATAACACAAATACCTTTTATGTTTCTCGAAAACGACTGCAGGAAAAAAAGTGGCAACGCCGGCGCCGGCTTTTCTGTAGAACTTCACCCCTGCGCTATCCCGTAAAAGCAGCAGTGGGATGTCAGCGTAAAGGATTTGAATCGGACACCAAAAATAACGCCCAATAGCTATAATAAACTCCAGCCCTCGTACACTGCTTACCTGATAGCGTGCACCGTTAGTCCGACACGTAATCAGTGATTACTATAAAAAGAACAGAGATCACTATAAAATGAACATTGGTGTCATATACCTAATAGAACTAACACACATCGTCAGCGAGGCCCAAGTTTACATCGGTTTATTTTATATATGGTTTTTTTATATTCCATAATAGACAAGTATAAATAAAAGGTGCGGTACTAAGCTCAAGCCCGTATTCCGGGGATCGAACCGTGATGCAGTTTCTTGGCTGCAGTTAATTGAAACCGATAGTGATTATACAGGGCATCCTAGCTAATTTTAGCCAGGGTGTAAAAACATTTTCGAGGCGCATGATGGCGACGGTATCAGTTGCAAGCTGCTGGCAGATATATTGTCAAATAGTGGTGACGGCAGTCCGACGTGCAGGAAGAAAGCAAAAAGGGCTTCCAAACGAAACTCTTTATCAGGCTCACTCGCGCCCAGAAACAACTGAATTACTCGGTGGCGGTGTACCAACAAGCGTGCTCGGCGGTCGCCGAACAGCATGCCACCAGCTATCGGCCGTGCTCAAGTTTAAAAAGATGATAGCGATATTTCGACATACGGCGTGCAAAGTTACCACAACAGTCAAAAATAACGTAAAATGGGCTCCGCCTGGATGAGATCAGTAGAGATAAGTGTGGTCACGTCTCGCACCATAAACAAAGCGATAAAACCGCGTGCTGTCCGCTCTTAAGAATGAAGAAGCAATACAAGGATTGGCGTCATTACTACAATTTAAAAGAAGCATCTACACAATGACTTAAACCAAATAGGGTGACTAGAAACAAATAAAACTGGCTGTGCACTACAAACACCGAGTGTAGAAGCACATGGTTCCTTAGCACGCATAGTAGGGCTTAATTAGAGGGTAGACATGGACGTACATGGTGTCGCTGGGATGAAGTCACTCCTTCAGGGACTACTTCATAGTACATTTCATGTGGCCGACGAAGAACCTTGTATATTGGAAGAAATAGCGGCGCAAAAGCTTTTCTCTACATCAGCGGCAGTGAACGGGCGCCCAAACCGAGACTCGATCTCCTGGCTTGTATTGCGCGTTGGGTATTCGTGGGTCTGGCGTCACGTCACTGCTGGGCTTTGATCCGTATTCGGGCCAGTCTTAGCGCTTCTGCGCTCTGAAGGTAGGCGGCGGCATTATCTTCGGTAACATTGGGGAGCCTGGAGTTTAGCTTGGTTGTGGCCTCCCTACCATGGACCAGCCTAAAAGGCGTCATCTTGGTGTTCTTCTGCACTGCCGTGTTGCAGGCGAAGATAATGTCAGGAAGGATGACGTCCCATGTCTTGTGTTCGGCATCGAAATATATGGCGAGCATGTCAGCGAAGGCTTTGTTGAGGCGCTCCGTCAGATCGTTGGCCTGTGGATAATATGTAGTTGTCCTGCGGTGGCATGTTTGGCTGAATACAGCGCAAGATGGCTTGCGTCAGTTACGCCGTGAACGCTGCTCCTCTGTAAGTGATGACTACATCGGGGGTGCCGTGTCGCAGAAGAATGCACTGCAGGAAAAATTTGGCGATTTCATGTGGGGTTCTGTTCAGTACGGCTTTTGCCTCGCCGTAACGGGTCAGGTACTCGGCGGTTATGACAATTCCCTTTTTTCAAGGCGTTCACTTCGGGGAATGGCCTAGCAGGTACTTGCCAATTTGCTGGAGTGGTCTTGAAGGGTGTTCAATAGGGTCCAGAAATCCTGCTGCTCGTGTGGGTGGGGTTTTTCGTCGCTGACAATCTCGGCAGGTTTTCACATTATGTTCGACATCGGCCGAGAGTCAGAGCTTTCATGTTGGAGAGGACGTAGGGGGTGTCGCTGTGGCTCAGGAGTGCGTACTGCAGCGGCGTGGGGGATGGCCTGTGGTTCTGTGGACGTCCTAGTCGGGGTGTCAAGTGCTTCCAGTTCTTTCCGTACCGCATCCATGAGAGTGTGTGCTTGCGGCTGTGGGGATAACGGCAGCAGTCGTTGTAACTCTTCGCGGACGATTTCACAGATAAAACTCCCCGCAAATTCTCACTGGTGGTTCTCTTCATGTCCGGATGAATTTCACAGACTTGATCCGGGTGGTTGTAATGCCGAGTCCGGACGTCGACGGTCTTCTCGATCATGGCGGCTGTTGCGTCAACTCTTTGACGGGTTTTGGCGGCTGGAAGACGATGCGTACTAAGAAATGCTCCTTGACGCTGCGCATTAGAAGCTGCATGCAGCTCCTTTTCCTCGGTCACCTCAAGATGGGCGTGACCAAAGAGGCGGTTCATCTTTGACGTAACCGAGGACTGACTCGTTCGGGAGCTGGATTCTGGTTTCGAGGACTCGTACAGCTCTTTTGTGCCCCACGACGATCGCGGATGCCTTCAAGAGTTCCGGCTTGAATAGGCCCCAAGTCGTTAGAGAAGACATGAGGTTTTTTTTACCATGTATGTGCTGAGTCTTACGGAGAGAAAAAGACGAGCTTTGTATTTGTCGCATCATCCCAACTATTCAACGATGCGACGAGCTCAAATTAGTCCAACCATTTTCAACGGACTTCGCTTGTGGAGCCATTGAATGCTATTGGCATCCGCGGCTGCGGCAAGATGATCGCGTTCGACATCTGTGGCGAGCTCATGTTGGACATTTCCGCGTCTTTTCGTTGTCAGGTGCGGCTCAGCAGGGTCCCGAACTGAGGTTGCGCTCCTTGAAGACGTCGACTGGTTCGGTGAACTGCGGGCTCGTTCTCTGATGCGAAGCGCAGATGACTGCCGTCACGACTTGAACGGCGTTTCTGGTGTATGAACGGCTACCCCGCATCTCCACCAGATGTCATGTAGTGGTGACGGCAGTCCCGCGTGCAGAAAGACAGCGAAAAAGGCTTCCAAACGAAGCTCTGCATTAGATTGGCTTGCTCCCACAAAGAACTGAAAGACTCGGCGGCTGCGTAGCAGGAAGCGTGCTCGGCGTTCGTCGAACTGTATGCTTGCCGCTTTTGCCCGTGCTCAGTTCAAAGCTGATAGCGAACTTTCGAGATACGGCATGAAAAATTACCATAACAGCCTGGAGCAACGTAGAATCGGCTCCACAGGAATGCGATCAACCGAGATAAATCTGGGAGTGTATTTCATTACAAATAAAACGATAAATCCGCGTGCCGGAAGCTTTGAAGAATGCACAAGCAGTACAAAGATTCGCGGCCGCATAAAACAAGTCACACTATTTTTATTCTACTTAATTGGGTAATTAGGCCAGCTTGATTAGCCAACTTCGCAAGCAATGAAGTTCAGCCAAAATTCCAAATAGCAACTCGTAAAAAGGTCAGCAAAACGACTCATTGAAGTTTCCATCTATTGCGTATCAGTTTTTCCCGCTTCCTTCGACTGCCCGCGAAATATAAAAATTTACCATGTGACATAGCCGCTTGTCCAACGCGTGTCAGCGCTCTTAAACCTTCCGTGCATAAACTAACAAATCGTTTAGTCGGGTGTGCTGCCACGTAAGACCCGACACAGGCATTGGCTGTGCGATTTACTCCAGCGCGAGCGTTAAGCTCTGCGTCTGCTTACCACCATCGCGAACTGCAACAGGAAAGCCGATCTCTATCGTCAATCACCAGTCAATGCCTGTGTTGCTGCCCTGCAGTCTGTTAAGCGGCAGCGCACCCGATAAATGCTACACCTTATTGTACCCGCAAGTTTGTGAGCATTGAAATCACGGCGCGGAAGCCAGCAAATAATAAGGTCGTATACTTCACGGTTATCTGCAGTAAGCAGAAATAAACAATACGTAATAGATACAAAGATAGAAAGTTTTAAATCGAACGCTTTGCGAAAACTTCGACAACTTTAAAATTGGAATTTTTTGTGGAACATCGTGTCTTCTGAATAACAGATGACGTGCGCGTATCAGCACGAAAACGGGCCTGTGAGAGGCTTGACGGGGCAGTCGCTTGTGAAACCTAAACGAGCCTGCTACAACAGGCCCACCGTCCCCTATGGCAATGAGGTTTCGCCGATGAATGCGCTAAGCCGGTCCGCTCAGGTCTGATAATTTGTTGTTTTTTATTTTGGGCTCTTGTTCTTTCTTTTCTTGATTTTTTTTCACGTATTGAAGGAAAAGACGTCATGACGGTGTCATATCTTTCTTTTGAGCTCAGTTGAAACCATCGTCTTATCTTTGCGCACTGCATTTTGTCCTCAAGCAGCATAGTGCAGCCGAGAAGTCTCGCCAACTTGTCCTTTAGAGATTAACATTTTATTTAGCCTACATAGAGCTTAAAGCTTAAAAAGCATTTCCCGGAGGTTTACGGACACACGTGTGTACAGACTTACATATGAAGTCTGCATTCTGAATTTCTGTGCTTTTACAGATTAATCTCAAACTTTGTAGTTTCTTTGGCGTTCGTTATTGAGCAATCTGTTTTTGTATCTCCGCTCATATTATACGAAGTACACGCACACGCTAGTGAAAATAGTAGCTGGCTTCCATTTCTCCCTTCGTTTACCTTCACTGCTCCTTAAACAAAATCTCGCTTCGGTATAGTGCGCCCTAAAGTTCTAGTAATTCAACAGCCATTAGTACCGTCATCGCTAATAATAATATGTGCAAAAATAGCTCACATTTATAAACATGAAGCGTAGAACAAGTAAGGTTTTAAAAATTTCTGACATAAAGCAGCTACGAAACGGTCTGCGTGTGGAGAATTTCCAAATCCTTAATTTCTTACCGGCGGCTACCAAATTAGGCGTGCTAGACAGCCGTCAGCGGTGTCTTGTTACTTCCATTTTTTTTACGGAGTTCCAAGTTAAGAATAATTTTGTTTTAGGTCACGACTGATACTTATTCAAATGCGATTCAAAAGTTTCGTTGCGTCCTCTCACTTATACTACGTGATATATATTGCCCCAAACCAGCCAAATTTCAGGTGGTTGGCCAGAACCTTGCCTTCAGTTATGAATCGAGTGACACACGTACTGTGGATGGTGCCGGACGCGTTAAAGACTGGTTCGACGAGTACAAGGACTTCAGTCCTCAAAATGTCGACCCATTTCAAGTAGCCAGAGGCCCAGCTGTCTTGCATTTCACGCAGGTACGTAACGCACGTTGTGTGTCATATCTTGCATTGCAGCATGGTGGTTGTTTCCGCTAAGGCCGTAAAACCGAAACTGCGCAACTCTGTGGCCAAGGGCTAGTTCCTGACTATAGCTCGACGTAGAAGGTGATCATTCTTTGGCTTCAATTCAGCTTTGTCTGGTTTTATAGTTGCCTGGATGTAACCAGATAAAGCAGCTGGTGAGGGTCATGTAACAGCACATGCGTTGAAGAACGGAGGGGAGATTGTGCTGGAAAAACTTGCCACCCTGCATACGCAATGCCTTATGACCCCAAACCTAACAGAAGCTTGGAGGAACGCTAACATTATCTTAATTCTTGATAAAGAAGACGCCAAAAATTTGAAAAATTACAGGCCGATGAGCTTACTGTCCGCTGCCTACAAGGTATTTACTAAGGTAATCGATAACAGTCAGCGCAACCTTAGTCTTAGTCAACCAAACGATTAGGCAGGCTTTCGTAAAGGATATTCCAAAATAGATCATATTCACACAATCATTCAGGTGATAGAGAAATGCGTAGAATATAATCAACCTCTATATATAGCCTTCAATGTTTACGAGAGAGCATTTGATTCAGTGGAAATCTCTAAAGTCGTACATGTATTGAGAATCAGGGTGTAGACGAGCCTGATGTGAAAATACTGGAAGATATACACAGGAACTGCAGAGCTACTACCATGGTCGTCCGTAAAGTCAGCAATAAAATTCCAATAAGGAAGAGCGTCAGGCAAGTAGACACGATATCGCCAACGCTGTTCACCGCCGGCTTACAGCAGGCATTCCGAGGCTTGAATTGGGAACTATTGGGGACAAGAGGTGATGGAGAATACCTACATAATCTGCGATTCGCTGATGACATTGCCTTGCTGAGTCACTGAGGAGGAGAGCTGAAAATCATGATCAGTGATTTAGTCAGGCAGAGCAGAACGGTGGGTCTAAAAATTAACATGCAGAAAACCAAAGTAATGTTAAACAGTCTTGCAAGGGGGGAACAACAGTTCACAATTGGTAGCGAGGTGCTGGAAGTGGTAAAGGAATATGTCCACTTATGGTAGTTAGTAACCGCTGATTCGTATCATCAGAGGGAAATAACTAGAAAAATAAGAAAAGGGTGGAGCGCATATGGCAGGTTCTCTCATATCGTGAATGGCACTTTACCAATGTCCCTCAAGAGAAAAGTATACAACTGCTTTATCTCACCGGTGCTCACTCATCTATGCAGCAGAAACGTGGAAGCTAAAGAAAAGGGTTCAACTTAAGGACAACACAGCGAGCCATGGAATGGAAATTGATATGTGTAACGTTAAGAGACAGGAAGAGGGCAGAGCGGGTGAGGGAACAACCGCACGTTAGTGACATCGTAGTCGAAATCAAGAGCAAGAAATGGGCTTGGGCAGGGCATGTACTACGAAAGGAAGATAACCACTGGTTCTTAAGGTTTGGAGTGGATTCGATGAGAAGGCAAGCGTAGCAGGGGGCGGCAGAAATCTAGGTGGGCGGATGAGGTTAACAAGTTTGGGGCATATGGTGGGCGCAGCTGGCAAATGACAGGGTTTATTGGAGGGGAATGGAAGAGGCATTTTTCCTGCAGTGGGCGTATTGAAGTTGATGATGAACCATTGGACCCCTCTAAATGTAACTCATAAGAATTCAGGTCAGTGTGCCGTGGATATTTCATTGGTTACTTTTGCGTGTTTAAATGTGGTGCCTGTTTAAAAAGTCGGAACATTTTTCGAAAGATATTTTATGTGCGACTCAGCAGAAGCCAGTGGTTCCCGGATGGAATAGTTTGGTCGTGAGCACCAGAGACTGGGGGTGGTGAGAAAACCGAGGCACACCAACTGCTGCCCATAGAGTTCTGACATTCTAGGGGATCATTAGGCGTGAAGAATTTGCGCAAGCTACTTTCCTTAATGTGCTTTCGTGCAAAAAATTCAGATGCGTGTCAGAATTCATGACAGAGATCGTGTCGTGAGTCATTGAAAATTTTCTTTATTTGGGTGTCAAAGTGTTGTAATATTTAGCGAGGAAAACGCTTTCCCTATCATGCTGAAAAAAAAAAACATCGGCGGTGGTTTAGCTCTGGATAAACCTGGAGTGACGCGATAGCTACAGCTGGCCGAGTATAACTTGGTCACGTGACCAACCACTCGACGACCCACGTGATGAGCCACGGCGCCACGCCGCCGGCAGCTGCTCCGCCAGTTAGTGCAGGGTTAGGCCTGATAGGACGAGCGTAAGGTTTGTCAAAACTTCAAAGCTGAAAAAAAGCACGAAAGGCGACACACGGGGGAAGAAATAAATTACAATGAGAAGTGCTAAATCGCAACTCAAGTTTATCCAAGAAAGGTACGCTACACGGCACAAAAACACAAAAAAGCAATAACCACATTTTACACCACGCGTAGAAAACCAAACCACAAAGTTTATCACTGAAAGTGAAGTCATGAGACTAAATATTCGAATTCTCAATTAGTCAATCCTACGGAAGTATGGGTGATGCAGTAAGCACTATTTAGGCGCATATGAAAGAATTTCATGACTTGAAGACCCGATATGTAAGTCGACCCAATAGGTCTTTTTACCGTACGTGCGGCAATCCTTCGGCAGGTTGAGAGAATCCGCTCCAAGTACTCTCTTGGGATCTGCTAAACTTTCTATAGTACAGCTTCCGGTCTGGCCTATGTTTAAAGCACCTCAGGACAGTGGCAACTCTTAGAAAACCCCGACGCCAAATGCAACAAACGGGGCTTTGCGCTTGAAGATGCACTCATTTCTTCTTTTCTTTTTCCTACATCATTTTTCCGGCTGCGCACCCAAGAACATAATGCACGCAACTTCCGAGCGCAGAAAAGACCCGCCCGGCGCCGTGTTTATATCTGCCCAGGACGGGAAGATATATCACGACCAATGAATGGCGACGGGGTTATGGTAAAGCCAAGGTTGACTGGAGAACAAGTCCTTGCGAGTGTGGAGCCAGACAGGCGTTTTGGGTGCGAGAACTGGCCGTTATGGTTCGGGCCCATTGTAAGGGAATTCTACTAGTGCTGTAGCGGCAACACCATTGCAGTTACTACTCCTTCATATCTTTCGGCAGGATTTTATTTGTTTTTTTTACCAGCAGAGAACGTAAACCAAGTTTTGTTTTCTTGACTTGCAGGTAACATGGGCGCAAACAAGGTACGTTGGCTGCGGTTACACGCATTACAAGCTTCAAAATGACCCTCAGCCGCAATTCCCTTTCAAGAAGCTGTTCGCGTGCAACTATGCGCCTGGGTATGTTGTTTGTACTTTGTTGTAGAGTAAAAGAATATACTGAATTTCTGTGATGCAACTGCTGGGTCATAACTTTGTGACGCCTCTGGTTCTTGAAAACTAGTCACAAAAAGTCGTTTTATTTTGTTCTCAATGGCACAAACCAGTTATAAAGGCCAGTCACTCACAGTGGTGGAAACTGCATTAATCACAGCACCGACCTGTTGGCGTCATTGTACTACAGAGCGGCAAAGATATTCAAACGCCTCCTGCAAGCACGCGCTGTTGAAATGATTGAATAACAGACACTACGACTACACCATTCTTCAACGCTTGCAAGTCAAACGTAATTAACGGTTGAAGGAGTGCTGTTATGCTTAAATGCCCGCAAGCCAGAATGTGAGCTTTTTTCAGATTTATCAAGTTTTTGGAAATCGAAACACTCACTGAAGTGGTCAGATCCAAACAAAACGACAAAGGGTGCTGTGGCACCTAAACTAAAGGGTAGGAAAATTTTCAGAGATGGGCTCTGCACTTTCTGTGGTGTGCGATGCGCTTTGTGCGAGCCCTCATGCGGTGGAAGAGGTGCCGGAAAAGTTACATACAAACTGACATTGTTCAAAGCAGCCCTTTAAACTACTCTACTCGTAAGCTGCACATCTGAAACGAAGGCGTGGAGTTTTCCGGCGGGCTTGATTTTAAAACTTGGACCATGTCAGTTATAGGACAAGGTATGCGGCTTGGTGAAAAATTATCAGTCACCAGCTTTTATTTTGCCTTTGCTTTGACCCGGTATGTTTATTGGGAATATTTATCCGTACAAATGAATAGATTTTATCATTTACGATTTAGTTCATCAGCTCACAAATCTGGAGGTACAGTGAGCGGGTATGAATATTCAAGGTCTGTGTTTTATGCTACAAATGGGGATTTTAAGCCCCTGTCAACCGCTTTTCTTCACGGCATAATGTAATGTCCGGATAAGTCCGAAAGGTACCTTCCAGAATAGAGAGTCAAGAGCTCAGGTATTGACGGGACCAACCTCTGGCTTCGAGGCTGTTAAAAAGGTTGTTAAAAGCCACTGCGACGTTGAATATTTTCGCAGTCTGGAAAGACCACGATCCAGAAGCTTCAAGATGAAGTGCTTACTCTGAACACCACAGCGGCGGGCCAAAATGAACAACTACGACACCTTCAGAAAGGGATTAACGACATGGAGCAATATAGCAGGCTGCAGAACTTAAAAATACAGGGGTTCTCTCTTAAAGCAAGGTGAGCAGGTGTCTGACGCACTAAAAAACTTAGCAGAGAAGCTGAAAGTTGAGCTAACTGACTCAGATATTGAAGCAGCTCATTCTCTCCCGCAGAAAAAAGACAAAAAACCAATTCTGCTGGTGAGATTCATTTCTGTCGCTGCGAAAGAAAAATGGATGAGTCATCGAAGCCAGATCATGCCCCTAGTGGAAAAAGGGGAGCTATCTGAAATATACTCTAACGACAACCTCACCACATCAAACAGGAAACTACTTTGGGAGGCTAAGCAGAAAGGCAAGGCAAATAATTTTAAATTTGTTTGGGTCAAACATGGAAAAATTTTTGCTAGGAAGACCGAAGTCTCTTCTATTTTTCGAATCCATGATTCTACCGATTTAGATAAACTAGTTTGAATCATGAACTCTACCTTTTCCCATTGCACCAATATTGATGAATTTTGTAACTTAGTCTCGCCAAAGGAGGACGCGTTCAGTGTACTTCATGTATACATACGTAGCTTGCGAAAACATTGGAATGAATTTTTGGCTGTTGTTGACAACTCTAAAAATACTATTGATGCATTTGTACTTACCGAAATTAACATCCCTTCCACACTTCTCTCCTCTTTTTCGTTACCCAGCTACTCTAGTTTCTCTTTCACACGCTCAAATCGGCCAGGCGGTGGAATTCTTGTTTTTGTTCACAGCAAATGGAATGCCTACCCTTTACAATCCAAATTCTGCTTTGCTGAGTGCGTTGCATTGCAGATACCATTCGTAAGTTCGGAGGTTACTCTACTAGGATTTTACAGGCCTCCTTCCCAAAATGTGAAAGAATTTCTTTCTGAGCTCGACAATTTTTTGGGCTCCCTATTGCCAAATCATTCTATATGCCTCATAGGAGACTTCAATATTGACACCTTGTCACCAGCACGTTCATTTGTTTGCGAGTACCTAAATATCTTGGCAAAACATGGTATTGAACCAGCGATAAAAGACTACACATGAGAAGAGTACCTGGGACATCATTTCGTAGCTTGTTGTATTGATCACATCAATATAAGAGCTCCGTTTGCCCAGTCTTTCTCTTCGGTAATTACATATAAACTTTCAGATCATTACTTTCTAGCTTCTCATAGTCTTTTTCCTTCTTTAAATAAATCATACCCCAATAATGAGCGAATTTCATATACAGACACAGCCACATTTGATAACCTTATAGCCAATTTTAACTGGGTCTCTTTCCTCGAGGAAGTTATTTCTTTTAACGTGTATGACAGGTTTGTGCAGGTTGTCAGTTCTATAATAGCCTCATCACAAAAGGTCAAAGTGATCAAAAAACGCAACCCAAACCTTCCTTGGTTAACAAGTGACATTCTGAAGGCCATTGCAGAAAAAGACGCCCTTTGGACACGTTGCAAGCGTAGTCCCAATAACACACTCCTCAAAGGTAATTTCAGGTTGCTTAGAAATAAAGTCACTGCCATGATTCGAGCTTCGAAACGTAACTATTTCAATTCGGCTTTTCGTAACAACCAACACTCTTCACGTAAAACTTGGTCAACTATCAATTGCCTTTTTGGACGAAACCCGAAACAATCCATTAGCGATTCATTTGCCAAATCCTTCAAAGATTTGCCCTCTGCGGCCTCTGAGTTTAATGCATTTTTCTCTCAGGTTTCCAGGAAGTTTCCTTTATCCCACTATGAGGTTCCACGGTCTTTGTATTGCACAGCTTCTTCAGCTTTTCTCTCGACTATTACACCCCAGGACCTTCATAGCATAATCTTTAGCTTCAATTCGAAGAAAGCTGCAGGTATTGACAATATAAGAATGAGTGACCTCCAACGGAATTTTACGAATTTGCAGTCGGTACTTCTTTTTATGTTGAACGGTTTCATTACTGAGTGCTTCATTCCACACAATTTAAAAGTTGTCATAGTTAAACCATTACACAAAAGTGGTTCTTTAAAAGATATTGAAAATTACAGGCCTATTTCAATTCTACCTGCGATTGCGCGGATTCTTGAAAAGCACCTATTCCATGTTATGTACAGTTTTGTTTTCACGAATAATATCCTATCAGAGGCACAGTTTGGTTTCATTGCAGGTAAAGGAACTGTTTTGTTATTAGAAACTTTTACTGATATTATTTACTCATGTTTTGATAATAACCAACTCGCATGTGGTCTGTTTTTGGACGCTAGCCAAGCTTTCAGTTGTGTTCGGCATGACCTACTGCTTGAGAAACTTGATGTCGTGGGGTTTAGGGGTCCTTTTAATAATTTGCTGAAAGTCTATTTTTCTAATCGGGCTCAAGTTGTTGAGATCAGCGGGCATCGAAGTTCTGAATCATTTCTATCGGCAGGTGTTCCACAGGGCTCTGTTTTATCGCCTTTGCTTTTCAATTTATTTGTAAATGATTTATCAAATGCTGTGACAGAATGTTATGGTTCTCAATACGCCGATGACACGTTATTGTTGTCAACAAATGCTTCGTTGCTTCTGGCCATGGAGGCTCTTAGAACAGATGTGGTGCATGTTATGGACTGGTTTTTAAATAACTCGATTTCAATTAATCAACAAAAAACTAAACTCATTTGTTTTCATAATCCCCTTAAAAAGATTTCGTCTGTTGAACCATTGTTCTTACATTCTTCGCATTGTCTTAATTGTTGTTGAATTCCTATTAATTTTTCAAATAGTGTTAAGTAGCTTGGTATACTTTTTGACAGAGCTATGTCTTGGAACAGTCACCTTACTGTAGTATGTAACAAGCTTCGTGGTTTATCATGTGTACTATACAATGTTCGATATTTATTACCTTTTCAGACTCGCAAGCTTGTTGCGCATGCTCTTATTTATGGTATCCTCAGATATGGAGTCACTGTATATTATCATTGATCAAAAACTTGGCGAATTAAATTAAATGCCATACTAAGAAACATCCTTCGATCCGTGGCATACAACACGGATGCTTCACCTGACTGCAATTTGTTTTCGCTTTTACAGCTGCCCTCTCTTGATGCCTTCTTCCATCATGTAGTTATTCGTGCTCACTTTTGGGAGAGCGAATTTTTGGTTCCTTTCATTCCTGTTAGTTCTTTTCGACATCACCCCCGTTTTACGGTACCTCGCTGCTACACTCATTATGGCCACTTCACTCGTAATTATTACATACCCAAAATTTTTAATTCTTTGCCTGATTCGATCTTTTCAATTTCTTCGCTGTCACAATTAAGGAACTTCTTAAAAACCCATATGTCGGTTATTTAATCTGTTTTCTTTTCCTTGTTTGCTTTTCATATTAAGGTTTGTCATTGTTTGCTTGCTTGTCACACCTGTTTCTCATATGTCATTCACCGACTGCCGACTACTGCCCGACAAGCTTTTATGGCTTGGGCAGACTTGTCCTAAGAATTGTAAATGTGCCGTCTGAAAATAAAGGTGTTTATTATTATTATTATTAGAGAACACTAGAGAAATTTAGACGCATGAATCTGGTTATGTACTCAAGATACTTCTAATCAACATTGAAAAATAGTTCAGTAGGCAAGAAATATATATTAAAAAAATAATTTGAATAACGCCAAGTTTTGACGTTCTTGTGCAATGACGCAATTCAGTTGAGATGTTGGAATCAAAATATAACGCAAATTTTCATCTCCGCAAATTCCGAAATAAAAGCGAATGCGGGATAGAAAGGTAGCAACTATGCAAGGGATGTTAAATTATTTGTGAATGCATTTAAAAAAACAGAGACATCAAAGAAGCATCGCAGCTTAAGTTTTAAAAATTTATTATAATTAATTGAAAATGCAAAGCTGAAAGCTGAAAAAAGCACACATATGGGTAACACATAAATGTTTTTCATGCTTTTGCCTTATGAACACAATCTCGGCAGCCAGCAACAAACTCCTCCCCTGCTCTTCGTTATTATTCGGTGGTGTATATAAAAGCATTATGTTTTGAATTTCATTCTGTGGCTCAAAAGTCTGATAAGTTTTTGGCAGTGTCATAGCCAAGTCCACTTAACCTTGCTCCCTGTATGACCGTTTTTCTGACTGCGTAAGAAATGTGGAGAAGTAATACGATGCAAATGTTCAAAACACAACTGTATATGTTGTCCGAACAAAATGGGCAAAACCTTTATTTACAGTATCAGAGATTAAGCAAAATGCATTGCTAAAGCACGCAAATGAAAATTTGCAAGTATAAATAAAACAAACGTGAGGCCAGCAAACACGCAGCACTAACACTAAATCGGGGCCTTTTACAAACGTTAAGCGGACCTCAGCTTAAAGACGCAGGTCTACTGATAGCGGAACAGCAAATTTTCGGAGCATAAAGTGTAGCTAGGCTCGTGCGCTTAATTATTCGTAGTAAAGCCTCGTGGCTACGAGCACAACGACATGTGCACCAGGAAAGGAATAACATGAGAGCTATTCACTATAGCGCCGCTTTACTGACTGTCCATGACGCCGTGATAAAAGTAAAGTGCAGCCAAAGTAAAGCAACTCAGCGAATTGCTGATGACGCGTATTCAACAGTCTTACAAAGTTAAATCCGACGTTAAAATCTGAGGCAATCTCTGCAACCAAAACTTGCCGCAGGACTACCGCAGGAGCGAGGTTTTTCAGCACGCCGTACCGCATTTGCTTCGCCACTCTCCAAAGACACATCGAGCACGTGTTCGCGCATCCGTAATCGTTGCATGCACCCAGAGTGTCACGCGGGAAAACACGGAGCCCAAGTTAAAGCGTTTGCACGCTCCTACAATCAAGACACAAATAACGCATATAAGGACGCAGAAAGAAGCCTGCACGATGGGCCGTGGCCGAAGATTAACCGAACTAGGAAAGTCATAGAATTGTTGTAAGAGCTCTCAGAAAGTACATTTGTACTGAGGTGCACCAGCGCCCCTGCGATGGCAAAAACCAGAAAGACCTGGTTCAATAAACGTCATGCACTGCCAGGAAGCGTGTCGAAAGTTTACGCATGGATTAATCTTCACTTGTCCACCTGCAGCCTTCTATAAGAAACATGGTAGGAAGCCATCATTAAAGCAGACATATATAGTCTGGAACCCTGGTCGGCCGTTTTATTAACCTCATTCAGGATTTCATTGGTGCACCAGTCGCGCATCGGTGGAAGGCCGTCGAGCCCGGATGACGCTGGACAGGTTCCCTACACTTATGCCCACATTTTGGTGCAGCACATGTTCGGCTGTCGAATCTGTGCTGCTAGATTCAACACCTGCACAACAAAGTGGCCCTAGAGCAGGACCCCAAATGGCATGAAGTCCAAACGCACTCGTTCCTTTTTTGTCTCGCTGAAGCATATCTCTCACCCCACCCGATATATCCCCTGTACGGCCCCTGATGTGGCTTCGAACGCATCGCATATTACTCCAGATAAGAGTTCCCTAACGCTGCCAACCGAGGGCCTATAGTAGACCCCAAAACCCATAGGTTTTCTAAATATTACCTAAAGGGAACGCTGGCGCCACCGTGTATGCGAGTTTCCGAAGGAGCCATGAAAGAGCACTTCATCCACCGTAGGACTGCCGAGAAGAGAGCAAGGCGCACTTGGCTTGGCCCTAAGACATCAGTACGACTGCAGAAATACAAAATCTTAGAAATTATGTGTTGCAAGGAAGCATGGTTTTGCAATTATTATGTCCTGTAATGAAATATGGTAACTGTATATCGCTCTAAATGAGCAGAAAAGCAGACAAGCACAGATTTCGCCCATGCGAGAGAAGGCTTTCTCTTCATGCCGCCAAACTAAGCCAAAAGTGGAAAATATTTTTTTCTTTTACTTTAACATACACGCGTTTCAGAGCAAATATTTTTGCAAAACAAAATCGTTGATTTTCTAAATACCACTTTTAGAAGGTTATTTTTTTTGCGTCGTGAAAAACAGAAGTTTCATTGGTGTAGTCTGCTACTGCGGGATTCCCCCTATGTCCATGCATAGGCTATGTTCGTGCCGCGAGAAAATTACCCGAGCCCCCGCTTTTCTATGAAAAACTACTTCGCGCACTTAGTGCCGGCTCTCGGCATGTCCTGGCGCTGAGCTTAGAGATTTTCCTCAGAAAAAGCATCAATTAGAAAGGGTAATGGAACTTTTGATTAAGGGCTGCGCTGAAGAGAGTTTGCACACAGAATCGTTTCAAACCGCCACCTCTTTTGTATGAACATAAATATTATATATCATCGACTCATTAGAATACGTTCAAAATCTTGCTTCAAGATTCATTCTATGCATTTAACTGTATGACGTCAGCGTTCCATCTTTAAAATCGTAATCCGGTATGCCAACGTCCCCTGGTCGACGCCACACTGCCAGCCTGTACCTCTACGGAAAGTTCTCCCCGCATTCAGCCCCCTACATCACAATTCACTGTGGCAACCATCCGTTTGAAATTGCATGTCCGCGTCCTTCACCCACTGCCTTCCCTGCCTCTTTTTACTTCGCAACCTCCGCGGACTGGAACTGCCTTCGCCAGTTACATCGCTAGTACCACTTGCCCATATTTGTCTTCCCAGCATTTACTAAGGCGAAAGCATTTATAGGCTCATGACTCGCCATCGTATTCGGTCGCGTTTGTCAGACTATAGCTGTCAATCTAACTGATGGCGTCGTTGATGACGTCATCATTGGTGTAGTATGCCGTACCACAAAATCATCACTGACTATATGTATAGTAACAGTGCAGTTCATTAGCAATTAGTTATTCAGCGCATTAAAATTCGGTAATAAGTTGCCTGATTAGTACTAGTAACCAGTTATTAACTCACATAATTAGTAATTAGTTGATACTTAATTGGTAATTAGTTGATCAGTCGCTTAACTGATGATCTGCGGAAGATAATTATTTGGTGTAGAATTTTGTAACTGCAAACGCAGGACATGTTGAATGTGGCCTGGAACTAAGAATGGACCTAACCGAAGACAATGGACTCGAATAAAGACAGCACAATGATGAGTAACAATCGCGTAGTCTTATATTAGTAGTTTCAGCACAGAAACAGCGACAGGGGCAGCAACACCGCGCAAAAAGCTTTCGCCTCATCGCACTTTAGATCACCAAAGTGCCCCTAATTTTTTGACAACCCTTGCTCAGTGATTACTTTTCGCGACATGTAATATTCTCTCTGTAAGAGCTAACCCTGTACAATTCCCGCTTACGGGTGAACATTAATGTAATAAATTAAACTGAGCTGAACTAATAGTTAAGTCTTATTTCCACTACTTCTACTGCTGCAAAGGAATTCGCACATGTGCTATACTCATTCTTTTTCAAGCTCCATCTTTGCAGTGTTGCACGGGTATACGGACTGAAGGTTCATTTAAGAAATGGAACTAATTGTGGTTCTCGACTGTAGCGTGTGCCTTTACTCTTCAGTAGACTTGGTACACGTGTAATTCAAATTTGGTTTAAAAAATGTAGTTTTGAAGCAATTGATCCGCATATAGGATTGTTCTTCTCTCTTTTAGCGGGAACGTACTGCGAACATCTATGTACAAGGTAGGCAAGACCTGCAGTGAATGTCCATCAGACACAACCTGCGATGAGGCAACCGGTTTGTGTGTAAGTTGATTGCACGTTTGCTGCGGCCCGGCGAAGGAGTTAAAAGAATTCTTGGCCCGCGGAACCGCGTCGTTTGCTGAGTTGCCTGAGTGGTACCTCGGCACATTTAGACTATGTTTTCAGAAGTTTTCTGTATAAATATTTCTTGGCATATCTGCCAGTTACAGAGAGAAGACAGCCGCCAAATGTAGTTGCGAGACTTGACTTTCGTGGTTCCATCAGTAGGAAGAGCATAAGCGCACGAGATTTCCGCGATGCAGGGAAACGGTTTCGTGACCATGGCAGTACAGTTCTTCTCCGGCACTCAACCTATATTCCTAGAAAGGTCATTTGTCCTCACTTGAAGGGCTCATGTAATCGCGAAGCTCTATACGTTAAAGCAACATCCCCAAGCGAAAATGCCTAACACGCACATGTACGGTGCCAAGCATTTTTTTGCAGGGCAGGCGTTGCACCGCGGGCGTTATACCTCGTGTAGGTGACGAGGTGCTCGCTACTCAACGGATGGGCCTCATACCCAGCAATTCTGGACAAAAGCATTTTTGAGCGGGAAACGTTTTAGGAACGCTGTTTTTTCTCCTGATATTTCACTACAACAATGAATTTATCCGCACATCACCCGATGGCAGTCTTCTATTTTTTTTTCTATTCAAGTTTTGCTATCGTCAAAACCGTTCCCAATTAGTTTTCTCTGGCAGTCTCACGTGTTCGATGCGATCGCTTGAAACACTTTAGAAGAGAGATTTTCCTACATACCAGAATAATGCACAATTGCTTTCTATAGTTTCATAGCAGTGTCTTACAATTGTCCCATTTTCAAACTTTTTGCCTGAGAAAGATGAGCTTGCTGATGATAGCATTCGAATTCGGTATTATTTTGTTATTTTTGCACTTAGGTTGCCTAGCGCACTCGCTCTAGCAGGAATCAGTAAGATACCCGAGCGGATGAGAATAATCGAATGGAATTGAACACAAATATTCGCATTATGACGAGCTTAAATTTATTGTGCGCGTTTTTTTCACCGCACACGAATAAACTGACGCTACAAAGCGCGGTAATTGCTTCGAGAAAGCAGCGCGTGAAAAAAGGTAATCTCGATAGTCCTGCTTTCCATCTGTGCACATAATTCAAAATGTAGTCTATTATTGTTTCACCTAGTTATTAAAATACATTACACGAAAAAAAGGAAAAATGGCGCGGCTATATCAAGCAAAATCAAAGCGACAGCGAATTGCATTTTTTTCTAGCGTGTTTTCGGTGAATCAGCTTGACAAATTAATATCTGGTTGTTTTCGCTACCTGGTCTTCTGGTTTCTTAATTCCCACGCTATGCAAACCTCTTTGTTCATCTTATTTGTTTGGATTTGTCTTCAAAGCGCAAGCCACCGGCCTGGCGGATCGCCTTTACGTCGGCCTCTTACAAAAAAATCTGGACAGCGATTTATGCTTTCTTTCTCGTTTATTCTTTTGCGCCCTAAAGAATAAGGACGGTTTGACTCACTCGGTGCTGCTTCCATGAAAACCCAAGGGTGTGTTTTGTGCGAAAGTGTAAAGGAAGCACTATTTTGCATAGTTTAGTTTATAGGGTTTTGCATCAGGCAGCTGCTTTCTTTCTCTGATCAAGTACAGTGCAGCAATGTTCCTTGCAAGGGAGAAATGTTTCATGTGAGGAAGGGTGGATAGGTCGGCTAGGTAAAAATGCATTCGCCTGTTGTTCCACAGTAGGAAAGAGAAGGAGCATAGAGGTAGGAAGTGAGGATGCGTGGTGACATCTTATCATAGTGGAGGAACATACAGTGTGCAAGTTACTTGGTTTATTTGTTTGATTTAATGGGGCTTAGCTTCCCAAAGCGACTGAGGCTATGGGGACGCCGTAGTTCAGGGCTCTGGACAATTTCGAACATCTGGGGTTCTTTAACGTGCACTGACGTCACACAGTACGCGGGGTAATACCATTTCTCTTCCATCAAAATGCGACCGCCATGACCGGTACCGAACCCGCGCCCTTGCGGTCAGCAGCCGAGCGCCAAAACCACCGAGCCACTGACCTCAGGTGACTTCAGCAGCATTCCTCTATACCGCCGCCATATTCGATTAATTTGTGTGCCCTACCTCTCCCCCCCCCCTCCCCCTGCAGTCTAGAAAACTGCCGATAAGAATCTCCTCCAGCATGGAGTTCCGTGGGCTGTTACCCTGTTATCTTGAAGTGATAAAAAAATCGTCTCTAAATCATCAAGTGACATCATCTGTGCCTTAATGTAGACAGAAAACACTTCAGAACATGCCCGATCTATGACTTCTAGAAGCATCTTTTTAAGTCCTTAGAAACGAAGTTGTAGAGACCACCTGGGCATTGAAACACATAAGGCGTTAACCCAACCAGCATGCGTAAAGATCTGTTAGGTTTGCATGAGGGTGAATTCGTTTTATTCAAGAAACTGCAGCACTAGCCGGCTAAGAAACCCAATCTGTGGTCAGGCAGAATGCACCATAGCTCCAAACAAGTCGCTGTTACACGAGATCGTATTTGTAGGCACATTGGAAATTGCTGTTTTGCATATCGAAGAATTTGAAGCTGTCTTTAATGTTCCTGTTACCCGAGTGGAGCAGTAACATATGCTGAATATAGTTTCACGTTTTCATTACAATGTATTTTTCAGCGAAACAAAGAATTGCGTACTACGCGAAGCAAAAATGAAAAGGCGCTTCTGAATATGCAGAGACAATACTAACTCGGCGGATAGCACAGAGAAATCGGGGAACGATCATTCCAACAAAACAACAAGAATTATTGGAAGGAATGCCAGCTTTTCTGGAAAAAACAGGCTGTGAAATGAACAGCAAATAACCTTCTATCACTAGCAGCACGCCAAATCTTCCCAAAAGGGGTACTTAATCGTGAGACTACAACAATATTAACCGAATGCCAGAATTGATAAGAATAACTTAAATATTGCCGTAGTCCGCCTTGTGCAGGCTCCTTGAGGTAGCTCTCGGACGCATAGTCTTCCTGTGAATTGGCCGCATCAGTGATGCTGTCTGAAGTAATAATACTACTATTTTTTGGTCGGAAAAATTAGATCTATGGTCACATTTTCGTGGTAGCAGTTTCTAGAATACTTGCAATTTTCTGGCGTTTTCTTTTTTTAGTATTTTGGTACTTCGGATCTTGTTATTCTGAATGCAACTGCGGAAGAATTCTCGAAGCACCATTTTGCATGGTCGTAGTGGTACAAACATTTGCTTAGTTTTTGCCGTCTACTTTGGGTGCAGTCCTCAGTCGAACACCCCGATGGCTGACCCTTACCGGTGCGATACAAGCCGCGCCCCACTGTGTATTTGGACCAGGGGAGAACCAAGCAAAAAAGTGGCCGCCGTCATCATCGCAGGCTACGTGCCACAGGCGAAAGTTCTGAAGAATAGAGTACCAGCTTTATTCAGTCAGAATGAACTCCTTAGTGAAAGGAGCTCAAAAATGCAGCATGAGCCCCTTTCTCTTGAATTACTGGTTAGGCTAGTGTCAGCTTAACATGCCAACCGCATTTACCCCATGACCGGTAAATGTTTTACGTAAATTCTTCACCTGAACTTTGAGAAGTGAAGAAATCAAACTGAGTTTCGAACGTCGTATAGGTCACCCGAAGAAATATCTGAGCCAGCGATATGCAAATAAACAGACCGGCACAGCGAATCGCTTATCGACTATGCATTTGCACTATCCAGGAGACGAGCGTGAAGACGTGGTGTATCAGTAGGAGGGAGCGATGTCGATGTAAGACGAGATATGGAAGAGCCTTCTTTTGATTCTAATAACGTTTGGTTACAGTAATGATTCCCCACGGTGTGTCTCGGTTCTGACCTGCAGCGTCGGGACGTCAATCACTACATAGCTGTTTATCAAAGGCGTGTTAGGGAAACGAGAAAGTGATGCCAGCGGCCTTCTCCTAGAGTTCCTGATTAAGTTAGTCCTTTGCATACTTGGCACTACTCACCATATTTAATGATCCCTTGTAATGGCCTAGGTGGGCATTTGTAGGATACTCGAAAGGTTAAAGCTTCAGCACGGGTATTGGCCGGCTGGTACATGTTTCTTTAGGACAGAAGAGAATGATGTACTTATGGTGCTTCCATTACTACTGTTTACTATCAGTAACAGGTCATACGCGAACAAGACGACTGAAATGCAATTCCATGAACGCAGAAATGTTAGCTCCTTGATAGGAAGTACAAGTGAGGTCGATTATCACTTCCGAAGTGTTGTCCGTCTGCTGTAGTACTGAGCTTTCGCCGGCAGAGATAAAAGGCTGCTTTTCATATTTCAATTACCTTTTTCAAAGTAAAATTTGTTGCTGGAACTACACAGACTCACGCAATAAATCTGATACGAATTATACATTAGATGAAGCTGGCACAGCAGTACAAGCAAACCCCGAGACTTCAATAGAACTGAATGGTGAACCGTCAATGTATGGCTGTTGAAACCGCTGATGATAAGTGAAACATCACTTTGCTTCGAGTGCACTTTTGGTAATGATAATAGGAATCCTTAATAAAAATGTGCAAAAAGCTTACTCAGGGATGCGCAAAATAACTTCCCAATGTGCTGTATTAAAACCGAGAGTGACTCGACACCCCGTTCATTATTTTACACGTACTAAAATATGCGCAACCAAGAAGACACACATAAATAGCGTGTTGTTGTGTCCACATTTTTCCTCTGTTTAATTATAGAAACAATTTCTTCGTCGTGCAGCACACACCGGGCGACCCTGATGGCATCGGCGATTCCGCAGAAGCTGGCGGTTTGTTTGGCGGCGGGCTGTGGAAGATAGCGGCCGTGCTTCTCGTGGGCGGTGGGGTCGCTGTGATGGTCGGCAGTCTGCTCTGCATGCTTAAGAAGGAACCTGACGCAGCAGGCCCTCCTGCTGGTGCCTTGAGTGAAAGGAGACTCAGTCGACGTATGGCTGTGACGCAGGACGAGTGAGCAAAAAAAAATCAGAGCAGCTGGTGAGAGCCCATATTAGTCCCATAGTGCCACTGCGACTTCCATCGCGTATAATCAAAGACTTTGTCGACACCCGCATGTTAATAAACCTATACATTTTACTATATAAACATCTTCAACTGAATAACTTTCTGAAGATGCGGTGCGCTCCCTGAACATTCCCACGTTTTCCATTCTCCAGCGGGAAGAAAACGGCGGTACCTTTGATGGATTCGTCCTCTTGAATCCCTATGTGCTAGAACTTCAACCCAGACTCAGATATTTTCTTGGCTACATTCCCCCAAACACTTAGATGTAATGGCGGAGGCCCAGCTGAACCAAATTATTGCGCTACCCAGAATATAAAGGCGCTAGCTTCAAGTAATGACTTACCACCCTACAAACAGAACCAGAGAGTGAGTGTATAACTCAGGCTAGAGGTGCCTCACCCACAGTGCCCCTGAAAAATATGGAATATTTTCTTTGATTTCAGGATGGAGGTACGGAGTCAGCACAGGTGGCTGTGCGATATGCCAGTATCGTTGCATCCGCAAGAGCGAATAGTATATATTTGTCAAGAATAGAGAAATGTGGCGAACAGATTGATTCATAAGCCAGTCTGTGTCCATGCAGTGATTGAAGCCTTGTGACTATATATTAATGAGGGCACTGAAAGGACTTGCATGTAAAAGATATTAAAATGTTACTAAGATTTCCTCAATTAACTTTTGTTATATCTGTTGTAAACCCGTGCAAAATAGAAGTCAAGAGATTTGTCCACCTATGGAACATAGACTAGGGTTGCCGAGTTGGCCCTGCACATATTTCTAACAGCTTCATTTAGGGTTTTACCTGCACAAACTATGCTGTAATAAATATTCTGTCAATGAAATATGTGGATATCTCTAAGTTGAGAAGGACTTACACGAAATCCGGCATGTGAGAAGTTTCAGCATAGGCACCAAACCGGGCGTTGACACTGCCAGCTCACCGCCTCACACGGACAAAATTCAGAGCCAGGCTTCCGCTTAGTGTTGCTGAAGACGCAAGCATAAAAATTAATTACCCGCATATTTTCCTTTCAAAGACTAAATCACACACAGGCCCTACCGTAATTGCAGCGTATACCTCTCCGTGAAAATCTCTCCTGGGAGCAACCTTTTTTCACCAGACCCCGGACAGCACTGACATTGGAAACCTTGCAGCTTTCTATGTACGTCACGAATTGCTTCCAGCACCTCATTCCATAGCGGATGCATCAAAAAGTCCCTGGTTGGAACGCCAAAAGGTGCCCGAACGATTGGCTTGATAATTACGTAGTTTCCTGATGACTAGCCCGCACAATGTATGACACAAAAAACAGTTTGTGGCGATGGGATCACGCTTTTCACTGTGCAACTGCTGCTGGAAAGCAGATCTGCAAGTCGGGAGACTTGCAGGAAATAAGTGTGCGAAACAGATCCAGACGAGGAAAAAGTGGCACTCAGATTGAACGCCGTCTTGATAGCACGCTTGATTCAATGACTGCTTTTGCGCGCACGTTGGAATATATGGTAACCACACGTTTTACCGTTTGCCATCAACTTTTTACTTGGAGATAAAGCTCTGATACTCACGCCGAATCATTGAAGCACTTAATATTGAATCGAAAAACTTCATTTCTTTGTCACTCATTGAAGAAACTTATCTATCTTTGTCTTTGTTTTATTTTATGTGTTTGTCTTATTTTTCCTGCCAGGACACTTGCGTGCATGTAGTTCAATAAAGTACATTCTGTTGATATGCAGCACACATGGTGTGTTTCTCACTTTTATCTCGGCTTTTTTTTTAAATTTCTCTCACTACGGACCCGGACAGGCTCCCTTGTAGAAGTGTCTGCTTAGCAGCGAGCCCACCTCCAAAAGAAAACAAATGTTCAAGATGCAGGTATGGTTGCTTAACAAAAGCAGAATCCAGAAGCTCAAATTTCATACAATCATTAGTGAGAAGCATATTGACTAGCGCATACACAGACAGGGATCAAAGTAAGAGTAAGAGACAGGACACACGCTAGACTTGCAACTAAATAGTTTACTTGAAACAGTATTTATACATTTTCCAAGCGTGTCTTGCCTCTTTTACTTTGGTCTCTGTCTGTGTATGTGCTAGTCAGTATGTTTCAAAACTACAACCAACTAGCCCAAATAAAAGCCTTAGCATTAGTGAGAGGAGGTGTTTTATGCAATGTACTCCTTGCACAGAGAAATGATGCTGGCTGTGTTTTGTGTGTCGCATATCACATTTGCTGTCGCTAAGAATTTTGTGCTGTCGTGAAACTGGACGCTAGTAGCGGAATTCCTAATCGCGAATATAGCCATGGCCAAAAAGAGGGCTGAGCGGCTTTAGGCAAGAACATTTGGGCAGTGCATGCATGTACAATACCTCTGAAACCATGAGGCAAAATGCCTCTTTGCGGAGGTTATAAATGATTTTCATATTGATTACGATGATTTACGGACTCGACTTCAGGTTAGTTCTATTAGGCGGTTATAGACGCAGTCTCTGCGAGTGGCACAAAATTATTGCTTTGGCACTGAGCGATAAGTACACAGCATAAATTGCATTCGTGTGATGTTTCCTCTCAGGCGATTCATCCACAACACCGGTTGTTAGTGCGGTTTTTGTATTGTTAGAGTTACAAATATAGCCCGCGTTTTTTTATTCGGCGTAGCTTGAAGGCGCGTTTATACTCCGACGTCGTCGGCACGCGGGCGAGCGCCACTGATGGTCAGTCACGTCAGCCTGGTCACGCAGCGTCAAGGGAAAATCCGGCCCTCGAACAGTCTGACCGCTCCGACGCGGCGTAGTGGCTGCGTCTGGAGAAGCGCATGCGCAGATGATGCGCAGTACCTTAGACGCGCCATCTGTCGTAGATTCACGAAGCAGCGCGGCCCCGACAAGAGGTGGGACAGGTCTGGTTGGTCGTGCGGCGGCGGGCGCACTCAGCACCAAATACACACATGGTACAAGTCTCCGCCAGTGCGGTCGGAGTGCGCCGAAACCGCCGAACGCGTCGGCGGTCAAGCGCTGTTGCAGTGTTGAGAGTCTTGTTTTGGCCAACGTGACGTCACCGAGCCGGGTTAGTGCGCACGCGCGCATTAAGTCGGAATATAAACGTTCCTTGAGTGTTAGAAAAGCTAACAAAAGTGTCTACTTTCCGCAACTTTAAGCAGCAGTTGTGCCGGCTATAAATCTGTAAACGAGCACGCAGCTTTCCTTTCCAATAGTGCACTCCCACTGTCCATTCAAATGCAGCACTGTGAGTACAGTTATTTTCAGCGCGCTTCCTCCGAATAAGACAAATGTCTTCGAAGTACGTGCCTACGAAAATGACGGTCGATTTGCCTTGTTAGGCCGAGTGCGAGTTATGTACACTAACACAGTAGGCGCATTTTTGCTTTTAAAGCGAAAGCTTTACTGGCCGCAAACTAGAGATTTCGCCCTGGCGGTGCTTCGAGGAAGCACATGACGTCACGACGCGCGCCTCACCGCCGATATTTCTCTCCCTCTCTCGCTCCCTAGTCACTACTAGTAGCACCGAGCCATAAGTGTTCCGTCGCTGCGCATCGCCGCGCCTTTCCTCAAAATGCAACTTTCAATTTTCATTTTTCTCTTTCTTCTTTCCCTTACTTTTTTATCCCTTCCTTTGCGGCGCGGTGCGGTGTCCGCCGAGATATGTGATATGGTTACTGCGCCATTTCCTTTCCTCAAAAACCAAAGAAAACGAGTGAGCCGACGGCGTTTATAGAGTTCATTGGCGTTGACAACATTGCAAAGGCCGTTCATTTACACGAAAGGAAAGGCGCACAACCGGCTCAATGGGCCAGTGGAGACCTCAATATCGCTTTCATGTACGTGGTGTTGGTGTTGAACTGCAAAAACCTGCTTTGATTGCGTTCCGCACACTGGATAGGCAGCGCGCCCTCCCTGCCACCCTGGGAGGTGGCATGCAGTTAATGGTTGATCGCGAGAGATTCATCACCAAATGAACGCTGCGGCCTAGCTATTTTCTGTTAATCAAGACAGAAGCGCGCACATTTTAAACTGCAACCGTTGCCAACAGAAATAAGCAGGTCGCGCTTCTTGACTGGTAACAATAGCGAAGACATGGACGTTCTTCCTTGGGCCGAAGAATGTGGCCTATCAAGAGAAAGGCCGAGTGTTTATAAAGAGCTACTAGATGTATACATAGCGTGCTTGCGCTTGCGGAGTCAATACGGATAAGCGAGGCTCATAAGAGGGCGCAAGTACTTCTGGATTACATATCAGAGTACTTCTGCTGCTCACTGAAGCGCTGTAAAGAAATTATTAAATAAAGACTACTAAACAAAGCACTGGCGTTTTTACTGAACTCGGTCCGAATAATTTCTAAGCGTAGTAAAGTGTAATCCTGAAAATAAGATCACGTTAACATAGCTAGGCGACCAGGTGCGTTCTGAATAGCGCGCTTGTGCAATCACTTCCAGCTTCTGCATCAAACGATTACTAACCCGTTCTACGACGCAGCAATTTTAATCCTTTGGACGCCACATTTCTGTGACTCAATGGACGTCGGAAGTGTCAAAGAAAGTTTTTAACTTACAACTTCCAAAGGTGTTGATGAAATCACCACTGCATTGTTACTTAACACTGCTGAACGCTCGTCCATTTCTACGCAATACCCATTTTTGCAGCCATATAACCTTGGAATCTTCCCTTGAGTTGGAAAGTAGGAACAGAAAATCCCTGTACGCCACTCCGATAGTACTCATACTCCTTTTGATCACAAACTAATTTGTCATATTTGAGTAGTCTATTTGGTTTGGTTTTTAAGATTTAACGTTCTAAAGCTTCTCATGTTATGAGGGACACCGTAGGCGAAGCCTCTGGATAATTTCGACGGCCTGGGATTCATTAAAGCGCATTGACGTCGCGTAGTGCACGGTCCTTTAACCTCTTGCAGCCGTCGAAATGCGAGCGCCGCTGTTAGGATCGAACGCGCATCTTCCGGGTACGCAGCCGAGCTCCTCATACACTGAGTGACCATGGCGGCTCTTTAGTACGCTCTAAAATAATAGAACACGAAATCTACGCACATCTCATTAAATTTTTTGACGAGGATAATTTGCATACTTGTAACCAGCTTAGATTTCGAGAACTCTTCTCTTACGAAACTCAGCTTCTCACATTGACGAATACTTTACATGCAAGCCTCCTCGCAGGTTCTCTGGCGGACAGTAGAATTCTTGATTTCGCTAAGGCATTTGACAACATGTCACTCACTGTTCTTACGAAAGCTAAGCATTTGAAGTGCAAATCTTCCACTACATTACTGCATGTGTAGTTATTTAGATTAGGCGTTCACGTTGTTTATGTAATGAATCTAACTTTTCAACTCTTGTGGGTTCAGGCGTCCCTGAGCAATCTCTCCTGGTCGCTTTTTGTTTCTGGTATGTATTATTAACTTAACTACCAATATTCAAGTAAAACATGTGTATTTGCCGGTGCTTTTGATATGTATTATCAACTTAACTACTAACATTTGAGAAAAACATGTATATTTGATGGTGTCCTTGTGATAAACCGCGAACTTTCCAACCACACTCACATGCCATCTCTACTCTGAACAAGGGTGACGAAACAAGTGAAGAGGAGTTGGTAGTAGTGTAAGAATCGCAGAGTATATTATCGGAGCTCAACGAGAAAAATGAACTTTTGGAAAACCCTCTGACTTCATTCTTCAATTAACAGCTGGATCCCATATGATCAGGTGGTGTGGCGAATTGGCAATAGTCTAAATTATGAAAAAACCTGGCGCTATCAAACGACGACACAGAGGGGACACAGCGCTACTCGCAACTACAAGAAATTTTATTCAGAAGCTTCTATATATACAACAAAAACCAAAACAACCCAAAGTAATCGCACGCCACTTGCCGACCGATGTACAGGAAGAGATTAACACACGGATTTCAATCGCTCTTTCAAATAACTTATCTCTCCTTCAGACAATCCAACTGAAGGGTCACTGACACATGTATGCCCTGTTTCCGCGATATGATAGGCTTCAACAATCTCCCGCGTAACACGATCTCGGTGACGAAAAAGAACACACGTTTTGGAAAAAATGGGAGAACATTTCTTCTTGCGCTTGCTGCAGTCACGACAATGGATAACCATACTATTTGAAGTGTCACCTCTTTCCAAAGCTCCAGCATGCTCCATCAGCCGCACATTCAAACATCGACCACTCTGGCCTATATACACCTTTCCGCACGACAAAGGGACTTTGTACACTGTGCCCACTTTGCAAGCGACGTATGGTGATAAATGTCTGACAGCACATCCTCCTTTTCTTTTCTTTGCACTCTGCTCCGCCCTAGCTGCAATCGCAGGGCATACCGTTGAAAGTTTTTTGGGAGCCGAAAACATGACAGGGATTCCATACCTGCTGGCAACTTTCTTAATCCCGTGTGAAAGGCGATGAACGTACGGTACTACAACGGGTTTGCTGTGCTCTTCTTTTGTGTCGTTCTTTCCCTGGCCTTTCACCCAGCGAATAACTTTCTCGCTGGCTCTGCCGATCACGTGACCTGGATAACCACTATCACTCAGTCTTTCCACCTGATACTCGATGCTTTCCTTGATGCGATGGTGACAAGACTTTGATGCAGCCGACTTTAAACACGAGACCGTGATCCCATCCTTGATGAGCTTCGAGTGTGCTGACGCATAATTTAACAGGCCTTTCGCGGAACGCGGACGGTAACTCCAGCAAACATGGTCTGGGTTTTTAATCAATAGAAGGTCTAGGAACTGCAACTCTCCTTCATTTGGAACCTCGTGCGTGAACTTGAGGCCCATACCACTATCCTTAAACAATTTTACTATGTCTATTATCGGAACACAGCGGAACACAGGAAGGTGTTACAGTTGGGACCGAAGTTTGGTTTTGAACCCGTTCTTCATCCCGCGGAGAAGCTTGCTTTCTCAAAGTCCGTGTATGGGCGCGTCTCTAGCGACTTTCGTCCAAGATGCGCGGACGAATGGCTATCTGTGCTCCAGAGGACTGAAGAGAAGCAAAAGAAGCACGGGAGTACAGACCAGCTGGTTGAGTATATGCTGGAACACGGCCTGCGGCTGCTGGTAGCGGACAAGGATGGAGTGTTCGTCTTCATGCCAACCGGCACGTTCAAGGAAAAGGCAAGTGCAGCGGTACACAAGAATTTTAAAGAAGTACAGTTCAGAGCGAACGCAGTAAAGAAGCAGGCAGTGACACTTCTTCAGAGCCACAACCTTCTATGCCTAGCGTCTTCAGTGAAGGCAGCCTCGGCAACCCATCTGGAAGCCTTCTTCAGCGTAAAGACGCATAAGGAGTGTATGCCCTTCTGTTGCATTGTTTCGGAGAAGAAATCGTGGCAGGATACCGTCGCAAAGTATTTACAGACAAATTTAGGATCTTTGAAGGTAGATGACCCATACAGTATCAAGAACTCAGAAGCCGTGGTCAAGTACCTGATGGATGACAACCCGGGACAGTGCCATTTCTTCAGAATCGATGTAGAGGACCTCTATTATTCGATGCCGCACAATAAGTTGATGAGGGCCGTCCATTCATGCATTACTGGTGACAATGATGAAAAGGTGTTTATTGAAAGGTGTGGTGTGTCCATTGAGACCTTCCTAGAAATTCTGTCATTTTATTTGAAGTCTACGGTAATTGGGTTTGGTGACCGTTTTTTCGTGCAGCGCGCAGGGGTGTGCATTGGGTCTAGGGAAGCTCCCGCTCTTAGTAGTATGTTCTTAGGCAGTGTTAACAAGAAGGTATTTCTGAATTCAGCTGGCCTGTTTCGGAAGGCTTTTCGTTACGTTGACGACTACTTAATCATTCTGGACAACTGTGACAGCTCCGTACGCAGGATAATAGACATAGTAAAATTGTTTAAGGATTGTGGTATGGGCCTCAAGTTCACGCACGAGGTTCCAAATGAAGGAGAGTTGCAGTTCCTAGACCTTCGATTGATTAAAAACCCAGACCATGTTTGCTGGAGTTACCGTCCGCGTTCCGCGAAAGGCCTGTTAAATTATGCGTCAGCAAACTCGAAGCTCATCAAGGATGGGATCACGGTCTCGTGTTTAAAGTCGGCTGCTTTCTCAAAGTCCGTGTATGGGCGCGTCTCTAGCGACTTTCGTCCAAGATGCGCGGACGAATGCCTATCTGTGCTCCAGAGGACTGAAGAGAAGCAAAAGAAGCACGGGAGTACAGACCAGCTGGTTGAGTATATGCTGGAACACGGCCTGCGGCTGCTGGTAGCGGACAAGGATGGAGTGTTCGTCGTCATGCCAACCGGCACGTTCAAGGAAAAGGCAAGTGCAGCGGTACACAAGAATTTTAAAGAAGTACAGTTCAGAGCGAACGCAGTAAAGAAGCAGGCAGTGACACTTCTTCAGAGCCACAACCTTCTATGCCTAGCGTCTTCAGTGAAGGCAGCCTCGGCAACCCATCTGGAAGCCTTCTTCAGCGTAAAGACGCATAAGGAATGTATGCCCTTCCGTTGCATTGTTTCGGAGAAGAAATCGTGGCAGGATACCGTCGCAAAGTATTTACAGACAAATTTAGGATCTTTGAAGGTAGATGACCCATACAGTATCAAGAACTCAGAAGCCGTGGTCAAGTACCTGATGGATGACAACCCGGGACAGTGCCATTTCTTCAGAATCGATGTAGAGGACCTCTATTATTCGATGCCGCACAATAAGTTGATGAGGGCCGTCCATTCATGCATTACTGGTGACAATGATGAAAAGGTGTTTATTGAAAGGTGTGGTGTGTCCATTGAGACCTTCCTAGAAATTCTGTCATTTTATTTGAAGTCTACGGTAATTGGGTTTGGTGACCGTTTTTTCGTGCAGCGCGCAGGGGTGTGCATTGGGTCTAGGGAAGCTCCCGCTCTTAGTAGTATGTTCTTAGGCAGTGTTAACAAGAAGGTATTTCTGAATTCAGCTGGCCTGTTTCGGAAGGCTTTTCGTTACGTTGACGACTACTTAATCATTCTGGACAACTGTGACAGCTCCGTACGCAGGATAATAGACATAGTAAAATTGTTTAAGGATTGTGGTATGGGCCTCAAGTTCACGCACGAGGTTCCAAATGAAGGAGAGTTGCAGTTCCTAGACCTTCGATTGATCAAAAACCCAGACCATGTTTGCTGGAGTTACCGTCCGCGTTCCGCGAAAGGCCTGTTAAATTATGCGTCAGCACACTCGAAGCACATCAAGGATGAGATCACGGTCTCGTGTTTAAAGTCGGCTGCATCAAAGTCTTGTCACCATCGCATCAAGGAAAGCATCGAGTATCAGGTGGAAAGACTGAGTGATAGTGTTTATCCAGGTCACGTGATCGGCAGAGCCAGCGAGAAAGTTATTCGCTGGGTGAAAGGCCAGGGAAAGAACGACACAAAAGAAGAGCACAGCAAACCCGTTGTAGTACCGTACGTTCATCGCCTTTCACACGGGATTAAGAAAGTTGCCAGCAGGTATGGAATCCCTGTCATGTTTTCGGCTCCCAAAAAACTTTCAACGGTTTGCCCTGCGATTGCAGCTAGGGCGGAGCAGAGTGCAAAGAAAAGAAAAGGAGGATGTGCTGTCAGACATTTATCACCATACGTCGCTTGCAAAGTGGGCACAGTGTACAAAGTCCCTTTGTCGTGCGGAAAGGTGTATATAGGCCAGAGTGGTCGATGTTTGAATTTGCGGCTGATGGAGCATGCTGGAGCTTTGGAAAGAGGTGACACTTCAAATAGTATGGTTATCCATTGTCGTGACTGCAGCAAGCGCAAGAAGAAATGTTCTCCCATTTTTTCCAAAACGTGTGTTCTTTTTCGTCACCGAGATCGTGTTACGCGGGAGATTGTTGAAGCCTATCATATCGCGGAAACAGGGCATACATGTGTCAGTGACCCTTCAGTTGGATTGTCTGAAGGAGAGATAAGTTATTTGAAAGAGCGATTGAAATCCGTGTGTTAATCTCTTCCTGTACATCGGTCGGCAAGTGGCGTGCGATTACTTTGGGTTGTTTTGGTTTTTGTTGTATATATAGAAGCTTCTGAATAAAATTTCTTGTAGATGCGAGTAGCGCTGTGTCCCCTCTGTGTCGTCGTTTGATAGCGCCAGGTTTTTTCATAATGAACGTGTACCAACTAGCTCAACTTTCTGCACTGTTGCAATAGTCTAAAGCCGGTGTCTCTTTATGACACCCTGCCTGCGGCAGTGAAGGCGGCATTTAACGCGGGGTGGTGAAGCTATCACTAAGCTAAAGCGATCGCTTACACCTCATACCTCCAAAAGGCAGCGTAGTGATGCAATTCGCAGTCATGCTGCGGCGGTGAAGATGGGGTCGCTTGCTTGGCCGGCACAAACGATCCTCTCTTCGTGCACATTTAACGCGATAGCGTTGGAGTCCACCTGCGCCAATAAATCCTGGGATGTGAGAACAAAATTACGTTCGGCCGCGACCGCTCCGGAGTGAAAACGCAGTTCCCACACGTCGATGACGATTCACGTGACAACAAGAACTTGCGTGGGCAATATAAACACCCGACAGTCAGCACAATGTAAAGCAATGACGCCGTCACTGCACAAATCCTCATTGGTTAACAGGGCCATGACTTCATTCCACGACATTACGTATTGTCTCTGAAGAAAGAAAACCAACTGCTCTGAAAAGAAAAATGGTCTAGAGGAGATTCCAATCCCTGCCCCATTGTTTCAGAGCCGGGACACGCTACCCTTCAACCACGGAGGAGCTTGTTTTTAGGGCGCTAAAAGAAGAGTAAGCCACAGAAGAGAGACAATACCTAGATAATTAGGACGGCCAGTTGGAGTCACAAATACTTGCCGTCAATTAACAACGCCTAAACGTACAAGCAACTCAAATCAGCTTGAGACGAATGGAAGTTCGAGCGTACTATTTGAATCGGAGTGGTGGCAGTTGTCACTATGCTCCCTCTTTTTTCGATATTTCTTCATGAAATCCGCAAACATTAGTGGTAGCATATGCAAAGCGGCCATTTTTGTTAAATTGTCATTTTTATTCCTGAGCGTTCAACTTTACTTCACCCTCATGATTTCGAGCCATTAATCTACCAATCGCTTCATGCTAACTCCTACTGCAGATGCGGTCACTTCACCTTTGTTATCTTAAAAGTCCCAGTGCCTAAAGAAGAGTGACTGAGCCTGAATCGCCATCCAGGTCCATACACGGTTTCTGAAGCGAAAAGTCAACACCGCGCTTTGCGCAAGCCGGCGTATGTCGGAGCACGAGTGACGTCACGCACGGCGCAGGTGGCCGCCGCCGACTCCGTCGCCTGTTTCCATCCGTTCATTTCTCTCTCTCTCGCTCCATAGTCACTACTGCGCATGCGCCACTAGTAGCACCGAGCCACAGGTGTTCCGCCGCTGCGCAGCGCCGCGCCTTTCCTCAAAATCCAACTTTCAATTTTCAGTTTGTGGAATACGGGGGAAACAAAGCTTTCGACCCGCCCGCACTCCCACTCCGCGGATGCAGCGTTCCCATTCGCTGACTGCGGAGGGGGAGTGCGGGCGGGGCGAAAGGTTTGTTTCCCCCGCATTCCACAATGGCGCCCCACGTTGGGCGCCAGTTATGGGGGTTCTTACTAAGCCGTCGAGCCTCCTTTGAGGTCTAGGCCGTGAACTCCGAGCTCCCGGTATCGCACACCACGCGCGGCCGTTCTCACGGCGGCGCAGCAGAAATGCGAAATAAACACAGCACGGAACAGGACGCTTTGCCCGGGGCCAAACGTTTATTGGGTTCTCCCAAGTCGCTGGCTGCTTGAATCTTGATCTGTGACCCTTGCCGTCTGGCTTCGTCGTGCGGCTGACGGGGCAAGATGGCGACAACAAAGAGAGAAGAAGGGAGGTAATTACCTGACGTCCTCTCGCTGTCGCGGCTCGCTGAAGTCTCCCCCCGGCCACGACCGGTAGCCGCCGATCTCGGCGCACTTGCCCGTTGTCACATTCGGCCAATCAGTGACCGCTCCGGCGGCGCCTGGCGGTGCGCGCTTGCGACCGGTTTTTTTTAGGAAGGAGGCGGCGCAGCGCTCTCGAGCAGACCATCTGGCTACTCGCCCGTGGGGAAGGAGGAAAGCTTCTGTTTTCCTGCTTCTCCACGGCGCGCCCCGCCGGCCCGGGAAGGGTACGGCACTCCGAAACTCCCACAAGTTTTCTCTTTCCTCTTTCACTCCCTCATTTATCCCTTCCTTTACGGCGCGGTTCGGGTGTCCACCGAGATATGTGAGACAGTTACTTTGCCATTTCCTTTCCTCAAAAACCAAACAATACAAGTGATCCGACGGTGTTCATAGAGTTCATTGACGTTGAAACTTTGCAAAAACCGTTCATTTTCACGAAAAGAAAGGTGCACAACCGGCTGTGTGGGTCAGTAGAGACCTCAATATCGCTTTCGCTTTGTATATCCTGGATTAGCTGGTCTAATCCACATTAATTTTTTCGAACGTTCCTTCTTCTGGCAACACTGCAATTTAGCCTGAGGACGCATCATATTTGAATAGGGCGCGTTTTTTGAGCAACCAATTATCCCTGAGAAAAAAAGAGCTGTAGACAGTTGGCAGGTAACCTGCACCGGCGCTTTATCAAAAACTGCGCGGAATGGTTCGCGTGCCGCACTGCCTTATGAAGACCGCGCCGTTGATATATGGCGCGCCGTTGATACCGGAAGCGCGTTGGGACAGAGAGAGTGAAAGATGAACGGAAAGCCATGGAAGTTAACTAGGGCAAGCCTAGTATGCTACTATACTCGCGGGAAGGGGGACAGAGGGAGGGATAGAAAGGGAAGAGAGGAAAGAGAGATAACTTTTTCGCATGTTCGTTGGCCATTACTTACAGAGTACACAGGGCAAACACTCATAGTTCACAACCATGCACTCAGTCCTATGTCTTTCATGAACTTGAAAAGTGCCTTCAGAGCTGTGCTTTGTGATGAAGGTTTAGTCCAAGGACCCAGAATTTTGGCTTCATTAAGGCGCCGAGGATCTAAGCGGCGGAGACTTGCAGCTAGGAGAACACGCTCATGCTCAAACCGAGGGCAGTCACAAAGTAGGTGCCATATTGTTTCGTCGAACCTGCAGTTCTCCCTCGCAGGTGACTCCGGTGTTGCGTTTAAGTGAGAGTAGGCATTTGCATATGCTACTCCCAGCCACGGGCGACACAACAGCGTAGCATCGCAGCCGGAGAGGCCGGAGGGAAGATTGACTTGAAGTAAGAAGACGAGGCGGTGCTCGTGGTTGCGATGCTACTCATCAGCACCTATGTTGGTTTGCAAAAGACAAAACCGTGCTTTTGATGAGTGTAAACAAATATGTGTGCAAATGTTGATACTAGCTCCCAAGCGCTGCCAGTATTGACGGCTCTGCGCTTGAAAACATTTGTCCCTCTGCAGGCGATGCGTGTCACGCAGGGAGTGAGAAAGCTCTTTCTGAGACGTTGCGTGTCGCCTTGGTTTCGATAAAACAGCCCGGCAGGCGAAGAATCCCGTGCAGTGTTTGGTAAGGCGGCTGTCCAGGGGCCCTATTCTCGATAATGCGTTGTTTATTTTTCAGTTGCTACGTACGCGTTACGTGTACATCAAGGCGGCGCAAAGTTACGTATCCACAGAATCTAGCTGCGAAATCAGGAAAAAGGAAAAAAATAGATATAAATATCGTCGTCTGCTACTATTGGCGCCAAGTACTAAAACGAACAAAGCTCCGGGAGCTTGCGTTGAGCCTCTGCGTTACAATAGAGAGTTTTAGTTTCACGTACGCAGAGGCTTCACGTACGTAGAGCTCTTACGGGTGACCAGTGCGCATGCGCAGAACGCAAAGGGTATGCGCGATTCTCACGTACGTACGTGGAATTCGGATTTTTACGTTGTGGTCTTTGCGTCGCTTGCGTACGTAGCGTTGACAAACATGGCGGCGCCCTGCCCTCCGCTTCACAGCGATAACAGCTTCGTCGCTAATTCCTCAACGCGATATCGTGTTCTGAACTGTTGTATTCGCCTTCGATTTGATCATTCTTACCCTAGCATAAGGTTTCAAGCGACAAATAGCTTTTGTTTTTCAGACAGAAGGACGATTTTTCAGCTGTTAAGCCTGACGAAGTAGCGTTGGTCGTCGTCATAGCAACCGTCTCGCTATGAATGGCTTGGCTTAAAGACTTGTCTTGGATGATTTAGGCTACAACCAGTGTCTGTGTTTCTTAGTAGATGGCGCTAGGCGTAATGCGCGGCGTGTTTCACGTACGTGTAAATATAATGGTTTCAAACCACCTGCGTGCAGTCTACGTAGACTTCTCACGTTTGCGTACGTGAACCCTCTACGTACATGAAACTAAAACTCTTTAATCTTCGGGGAAGGTCAACGACGAGAGGCTATGTGCGGCAGTGCGTTATTTTACGCTCTCTTGCGCGTGACGACATAGATGCGGTGAGACATCCGGCAGCAGCTATGGACAAACCGAGCGGGTTTACACTACGCGAAAGACTCACAAGCCGGTTTTCAAAGAATTCGAAGAGTTCAAAGCGATGGTGAAGCGAAGGCAACCTGAAAAATTGGCTTTGTAGAATGGAAGAGACGCAGTAACTGTCTCGCAGTCACTGAGTGGGAAACAGTTTGCTCCCACACCCTTTTCCCAAGCATCTCACCCTAGAAGAGCTAAGCACCAAGCCGAGGGAAATCTTGTACCCATTAAAAAATCGGTGAGTACCCGGAGGCACTGGGGTCGAGTTCGAACCCAATACCTCGGGAAGGCGAGGCGGATGCTCTACCACATGGCCACCGCTTCAATAACTGTGGACACCCTCGTTGGAAACACGAACCGCGCCGTAAGGGAAGAGTTAAAGGAGGGAATGAAAGGAGAAAAGAAGAAAGAGGTGCCATAGTGGAAGTTCCCGGTATAATTTCCACCCCCAGGGGATCTTTAACACGCACTAACATCACACTGCACACGTGCGGCGTTAACGTTTCGCCTCCGTCGAAACGCGGCCGCCGCGGTTGCCTTCGAACCCGGTTACTACGGCTCAGTAGAGGGCAGCGTCACGGAAACGTGTGTATACTGTCGTGCAGGCAAACCGGCACGCATCAGGAACTGCGCCAGGATAGCACGTTCGTAGTGGCCTACGCGGCGAATTGAAGGGGAAAGTGAAAGTTTTGACCGGTATGATACTTTCATGGCCTTGCTCCTCATAAGGATGGACGACAGCTTCTCACATTCGTTTATCACATACCGTTGAATGCAGGAAGGAACTGAGACGTTGAAGGCACTTTTGCAGGCGAATAAAGTTTTTCTCCTCTGGGACAGAAAAAGTAAGCAGCCGATGCCTGGAATTTTTATTTAGCTAGAAAGGAAGCAGCCGATAGCTGTACCTGCCCAAGGAAAAGGCGCGCATTCTCTAAGTATCATTAGCGTTTGCAACTGGTTGCTGAAACTCGTTTTATAAGCGCTGCACTAGCTACCTTAAGGCCAGAAATACTAGTAACTCTTCTAATCGCTCTTTTGCGGCTTCGGCGGTGTAGAACGCGGAGAGCGTGGTGGATGGGAGTAGTGTGTATGTGTGCGTATGCAGAAGGCCTCCACGCTGTGTTTCCTCTGGAGAAAATACAGCGTGTTTCGTGCTAAAATGCATGCCTAGCCAGGCAAGCCGACGCGTACAATTTAGGCAAGCCGGCGCGTACAATTTAGGCAACGCGCTCCACCATACTCGGTTCCTGGTGAAGTTTGCATGCAGCCGCGCATGAAGGGAAACTGCAAAGTCCAAAATATCCCAGCAAATCCCGTTAAGTACAAAGCTTCGACGTGTACCCTTTATTGTCAAAACTGCAAAATGCACAGAAGAAAAAAATATTCTTTTCTGGCATAAATAAAAAACAATAGTAAGCAAAGCGAAATATTCCCTGTGAAAATAATTTAACTAGATTGTACCCTCACGATATGCTTTGCGATACCAATATTTTGCTCTGTAAAGATGAAGCATCCCGTGAGCCTGCATGCATACCTGCGGAAAACTAACTTAAAGCTTGTCACATGCACTGAGTAGTAATTATGAAAAAAATGCAGTCAGTAACTTTGCTTGCTTTTCTCTTGGCGGAGAGACATTAATTTTAACAACATTGTTTGAAGTGAATGCGTAGCAGGTAAAAAAAACCACAAATAGGCAAACATACTATATGTGTGACGCAAGTGCACACAGCGATGCCTGAGGAATAACAAAATATTTGTCTTGGGCACTCACAGACAGATTCACCTCCCCTGATGTCCCCACAAGCAACGCGAGTGAGGCAGCGCACTGCATAATAATATAATTGATTTTGGGGGAAAGGAAATAACGCAGTATCTGTCTCATATATCGTAGGACACATGAAGCGCGCCATAGGGGAATAGATAAAGGAAGCAGTCAAAGAAGAAAGGAAA